>NC_090021.1:336802342-337102342 GCF_037176765.1 Anolis sagrei
TCTGGAGTCCTTTTATCAATTCTTATGTCATTTTGTTGACAGTTTTGCAAAGGCTGTGTGACACAGAGGTCAAATCCACATATTTTGCAATGGCTACAAATGTATGACAATTGAAAGAAACATCTTTTAATTCAAACCAGGAATGGAGAAACATGTGGTCCTCCAGATAATATTCCTAAATTGCATCTTCGGCACTCCTCACAACTGGTTACACTGGCTAAGGATGATGGAAGCTGCAATGCAGCACCATTCAAATCTTTTAAATTTTTTATGTTTTGAATTGATTTTAAAATGTATTATATTATTTTGTTTTTATGTTTTGTGATATCTGTTTTTAACTTACTGCTTTAGAAAGCCGCCCTGGGTTCTGCTCTGGAAGAATAATAGAGTTAGAAGAAATATTGTGGGACATCCAGTCCAACCCCATTCTGCCAAGAAGCACCCTTCACAGATGGCCATCCAGCCTGTTTGAAAGCCTTCAAAGAAGAAGCCTCCACCACACTCGGGGGAAGAGTGTTCCACTGCTGGAAAGCTCTCACAGTCAGGAAGTTCTTCCTCATGTTCAGGTTTGACGCCATTACTCTGCGTCCTAGTCTTCAGGGCAGCAGAAAACAGGCTTGCTCGCTCCTCCCTAGGACTTCCCCTCACATCTTGATACAAGGCCATCATCATGGCTTCAAACTACAAGAAAGAAGTTTCCATCTGAACATTAGGAAGAACTTCCTGGCTGTGAGAGCCGTTCAGCAGTGGCACTCTCTGCCCCGGAGTGTGGTGGAGGCTCCTTCTTTGGAAGCTTTTAAACAGAGGCTGGATGGCCATCTGCCAGGGGTGATTTAAATGCAATATTCCTGCTTCTTGGCAGGGGGTTGGACTAGATGGCCCATGAGGTCTCTTCCAACTCTATGATTCTATGATCCTCTCAGTTTTCCTTTCTTCAGACTAAACATGGCCAGCTCTTTAAGCCGTTCCTCATAGTGCTTGTTCTCCAGACCCTTGATCATTTTAGTTGCCCTCCTCTGGACACATTCCAACTTAGAGTCAACATCTCCCTTAAATTGTGGTGCCCAGAATTGGACATAGTGTGATTCCACGTGTGGTCTGACCAAGGCAATATAGAGCACGTCTGGAATACTGAGAAAGGCAATATATTAATTTTTTAAAAGATATAAAAATAAAACTCAAAAAGTAAGATTTCCTTAGTCTTGATTTAAATTAATTGGGGCCATTTGGTTCAGTTAAGGCCAATCCTAGTCAGCTCCAAAGTAATTCTACCTTCCAGAATAGAAACACTGAAAAACCCATAACATGTATGCAAATGAAACAGAACTGGCATGCAAATTAAAAAGATCCGCTTGCGTTTAGTCTTATTTCACATTGCTTTGGCTAAAATTAGAGTCTCCTCATGGAGAGAAAAAGCTATCCGAGTACAGTAACTTTTGCAAGCATTGATAATAATAATATAATATAATTCCTAATACCTACTATCATTTATTCTCATTCCACCGGCCACAGAGAGGAGCTCTTGGGCAAACTCAAAGCTTGCAAAAGTTACTATACTCAGATAGCAAGCCAATTCTGGGAAGTACAGTCCAAAAGAGTAAATTTTGCAAACAGCACCATCCAGCTAATCACTAGCAATTGTGTGTATTCTATACAACAGAAACACTTCCTTCTATCTTCTGAGAGCCACATGGCACCTGAATACTTGAAAAAGTGGCTCTCTTCTGTTAATGAGTTTTCCAGTTTCTGGATGGCCAATACCTATGGCTTGGTCTGGCAAAGCAATTCTTAAGTCATTCACAATTTGCACATTTGCTGGAGGGAAAAGCTTGGTGGGTCATTTGTAAATGAAAGTGTGTTGTGAAAAGTGTTTCCAGATGAAGTCTTACACTGCCAAGAATTTTCCAATTTTCCAATTCCCATCACCTGGTGGTCAAAAACTCTGCCACTTCGTTCTGTCTTCACGGCAATTGTGAATAATCAGACATCATGTCCTTGACTTGGAAGGGATCTCCAACACTGTAGATCAGGGTGGGCAAAGTGTGGCCCCCAGGAATCCACTGGCTGGCCCCTGATGTTTTACCAAAGGCACACCAAAGTTCCCAGACCCACAATCTTAAAAATGGGTTAAATTTCAGGTGACTTCTTGCCTGAAGCCAATGAAATTCTAGGTTGCATCAAGAGGAGTACTATACAGTGTCAAGATCGAGATAATCCATGTTGTTATTCATTCGTTCAGTCGCTTCTGACTCTTCCTGATCTCATGGACCAGCCCAGTGCAAAAAAAACACTTAAAAACAATACAATAATTGTTTTTAACCATGAAAATGAACAAAATCTGGCTACCAGTATTTAAAAAAAAAACCTCTAAAATTACAACAGCAAAACAACAGAGGGGAAACAATCAAGGACATCTAATCACCTCTCAACAAAAGATTGCCCCAGGCACTGCCAGGCCATCAAATGCTCATCAAGGTGGTCAGTTGAAACATTCACACCTAGCTCCAACAGACAGGGAGTCCTTTGTCACATCCTGGTCATTCCACAGATATATAAACCCATTTTCCTAGCTCCAACAGACCTCACTACCTCTGAGGATGCTTGCCATAGATGCAGGCAAAACATCAAGAGAGAATGCCTCTAGAACATGGCCATATAGCCTGAAAAAACTTACAGCAACCTAATACAATAATTAAAATGAAGAACAATTTAACAAATATAAACTTATTAGTATTTCAGTGGGAAGTGTGGGCCTGCTTTGGCTGGTGAGATAGGATTGTTGTTGTTGATATTGTGTGCTTTCAGCAAGTCGTTTCAGACTTAGATTGACCCTGAGTGAGGACCAGGTAAATGACGTTGGAGGTCCATATCCGGCCCTCAGGCCTTAGTTTGAGGACGCCTGGTCTAGGGAGAGAGTTCCAGAGCTGAGGAGCCACCACAGAGAAGGCCCTCTCCCTTGTCCCCACCAATCGCGCTTGAGACGGCAGTGGAAGCGAGAGAAGAGCCTGCCCGAATGATCTCAGGGTGTGTGCTGGTTCATAGGGGAAGATGCAATTATTTATTTATTATTTATTTATTTACAGCATTTATATTCCGCCCTTCTCACCCCGCAAGGGATTCAGGGCGGATTACAGTGTACACATATATGGCAAACATTCAATGCCAATTTTGACATACAACATATACAGACATACACAGAGGCTATTTAACTTTTTCTGGCCTCCAGGGGAGCTGTCGTTTCATCGTCCAATCTGCGACACTGACAAAGTACTTCCGCATTCGCCGCATGCTTTTTTGCTGGAGTCTTTTTTTATGGCCTCATAAATTAGTTAATTTAGCCTCCCCACACTTTAAGGTGGTACCTTATTTTCCTACTTGACAGATGCAACTGTCTTTCGGGTTGCAAAGGTCGACAACAGGCTACACAATTGGTTGGAAACCCACTCCAACCCGGGCTGGCTTCGAACTCATGATCTTTTGGTCAGAGTGATCTTAATGCAGCTGACACTCAGCCAGCTGCATCACAATCCCGGTGCAATTGCAAAAATAGGCAGGTCCCAGACCATTTAGGGCAGGGGTCCTCAAACTAAGGCCCGAGGGCTGGATACGGCCCTCCAAGGTCATATACCTGGCCCTCGCTCAGGGTCAACATAAGTCTGAAATGACTTGAAAGCACAACAACAGCAACAACAACAACAACAACAATCCTATCTCATCAGCCAAAAGCTGGTCTGAAATACTAAGAATTTTATATTTGTTAAAATTGTTCTTCATTTTAATTATTGTATTGTTTTTAAGTGTTTTTTTGCACTACAAATAAGATATGTGCACTGTGCATAGGAATTCATTCATACTTTTTTCAAATTATAATCCGGCCCTCCAACAGTTTGAAGGACTGTGACTTGGCCCTCTGTTTAAATAGTTTGAGGACCCCTGATTTAGGGCTTTGCAGGTGATAACATGCACCTTGAATTGGGACTGGAAACTTATTGGCAGCCAATGGAGCTGTTTGAACAGGGTGGTTGACCGCTCCCTGTAGCTAGCTCCTGTTAGTAATCTGGCCGCAGATCTTTGGACCAACTGCGTTTTCCGGGCCGTCTTCAAAGGCAGCCCCACATAGAGTGCATTACAGTAATCCAATCTGGAGGTAACTAGGGCATGCGATGTTGGTACAAATATTTTTTTAAAGCATGCAATGAAAGCTAAAGGAAATGCAAAGGCTCTCCTGAATGTAAAGTACAAGGGGGAAAAAAGGAGTGGAAGGAACTGTGGAACATTGGTGGCAGGAAGAGGGGAAACGTAAGAATTTAAATCTACTAAGCCACCAAGAATTTAAATTCACCAAGTAGTAAGATGGAAAGCCTCTGTAGACGGCTGTGATATATGAGAACATACACAGGGAGAAAAGGACAGTTTGTGGGAATTCATATATCATGAAAAGAAGAAGGGCAGGAGAGGGTGGAGAGGGAGAAGTGCCACACCATTATCTCTACTGCCCTGGGGCTGCACCGTTTTCATTTGTTCAACCAAAGAGCGGTGTGATTGTTGGTCCCTTTAAGCCGTGCCAAAGCACATATCCACAGAGATTCAGAACAATCGGCCCCGCTTCCATGGGAGCAAAAGGTTGCAGCCAAATTAAAAGGGTGGGGACCCGGTTAAACAATCTTGGAATCTGCTCATAGGATATAGGAAAATGTGACTGTAACGCAGAGGGTAAGAGGAAAAGAAAGAGAGAAAAATTGGTTTGTTCTCTTTCCTAACAAATAAAAAGGCAGGGTGGGGAGGGAAGAGTGTTGTTCAGAGAAGAAACGAGGCAACTGGAACAGAATTAATGTAAGATGACGACATAGGAAACTTCTACTAACGGAAGCGACAAGCTAGAGCTGCCTCTTCCTAAGCTGGCACTTGGAGGATGCCTCGCAAACCCAGTGGTCCCAGTCTGGAGGTGATGGGAGTGACACTCCAATGGGTATTAGTCTGAATAGCGGAGGGAAGCGGTCCAGGTTAGTACTTAGATGGGGGACCGACAAAGAATCTCAGGTGCTGTAACCTACATTTCAAAGGAACTGGCAAAACCACCTCTGAGTATTCCTTCCTAAAATAACCCCTAGGAATTTAACAGTAAACGGTAAGTCAGCAGGTGGCTTGAAGACACATACACAAAGATGAGGCTCAGATTTCAACCCACCCCCTAGAGCAATCCATTTGAAAGAGAGAGATTGAGCAAGAAAGGGAGAGATACCTGCAACGCTTCATCGGCGCTCCAAGGTCAGTTGGCACAGCATCCTCTGGCTTTGAGCACATCCCCTTGGCACATGTTCTCTTCCGGAGTTCCGGCCCGGAAAACAAGCCCACCTGCTCTTCCACCTGAGACATCAGGCCTCCCTGCATCATCCAGGCACTGAAATCACGTCCTTGAGGCTGTGACATCAGTCTGTTACCATGGGAATGATGGGGGCTGTTCGGCACCCAGCGTTAGGGAACTGCTGCACGATCAGGAGGCAGAGACGGCGCCTTCGTGAACGCAACACACAAACAGGGCTGCCAAGTCACACAACCACAGCATCGGAAGGGAACCCAGGGGCCATCCAGTCCAACCCCCTTTCTGCTCTACAGGAACACAAAATCAAAGGGGCTGTTGTAGGTTTTTCAGGCTGTATCGCCATGTTCTAGAAGCATTCTCTCCTGACATTTCACCTGCATCTGTGGCAAGCATCCTCTGAGGATGCTTGCCACAGATACAGGCGAAACGTCAGGAGAGAATGCTTCTAGAACATGGCCATATAATCCAAAAAACCTATAACAACCCAGTGATTCCAGCCATGAAAGCCTTCGACTATACAAAATCAAAGCATTCCCGACAAATGGCCATCCATAGAAGGAGATTTCACCTGAGTCTCTGCCTGGGAGAGTCTGTATAGCAAGCATCCTCAGACCTCACTACCTGCAAATCTCTTGGGAAGACAAGCGGACAAATGGCAACGTGCTGGAATAAGCAAAGACCACCAGCATTGAAGCGATGGTCCTCTGCCATCAACTCCACTGGGCCGGCCACGTTGTCCGGATTCCTACCACCGTCTCCCAAAGCAGTTGCTCTACTCTGAACTTAAGAACGGAAAACGGAATGTTGGTGGGGAGGAAAAGAGATTTAAAGACGGGCTCAAAGCCAACCTTAAAAACTCTGGAATAGACACCGAAAACTGGGAACCCTGGCCCTTGAGTGCTCCAGCTGGAGGTCAGCTGTGACCAACAGTGGTGCAGAATTCGAGGAGGCACGAGTGGAGGGTGAAAGAGAGAAACGTGCCAGGAGGAAGGCGCGTCAAGCCAACCCCAACCAGGTCCACCTTCCACCTGGAAACCAATGCCTTCACTGTGGGAGAAGATGTGGGTCAAGAATAGGGCTCCACAGCCACCTACAAACCCACAAAAATAGTCATCAAGGAAGACCATCTTACTCGTCCAACGAGGGATTGCCTAACTAAGTAAGTAAGTACTTATAGAACAACTCAAAACAACAAATTTAGAAATTTAAATATATAAACCAGACATTTGGGACATGTTTACTACTAGATCTAATAACAGCAAACAGTTAAAACATTAAAAGTAAAAAGGCATTTACAGGTTAACAGGGCTGAGGTGGTGTCCGAGTCAGAGTGTTTAAGGTGCTGGCTGAATTAAAATTATTATATTGCACAATTCCACAAGTTAAAAAGGACCTTATATGAGTCTAGTTACCATCTCCCTCCCAAACCCGCCTCCCAATTTCCAATTCCCTCCCCATAACATCACTAGTGACCTCACTACCTCTGAGGATGCTTGCCATAGATGCAGGCGAAACATCAGGAGAGAATGCCTCTAGAACATGGCCCGAAAAATCCTACAACAACCCAGTGATTCCGGCCATGAAAGCCTTCGACAATACAGTGTTCTGACTATATTTTCCTGCATGGCAGAAGAGGGTTCTATGATTCTAGACCACAGTTGGCCATGTTGGTTTAACTAACTTGACATTTTAGTATTCTTATTCCTAGGCAAAGACCCTAACCCACCGCAATGCAATCACAAGGTACGGCATGTTCCACATTAGGGATCTTGTTTCAATTTTTTCCAATCCGCCAGTTCTTCAAACACACTGACAGTCCTTCCTTGTCAAGGATCGAGGTGGGCTGTACCCACCTACAGAGAACTCATTGACATCTTGCAGCTTTGCCCTGAGCAAACAGACCAGCCATTCACTTCCAGCCAAGTGGCAAACTCAGCCAGAAGAGGTGCTTCTCTATGCGTGTGCACAATCTCCCTCCCTGGTGAATAGACAGCCATGGCACGAGGAGAGGCTTCACTATTCTGCACAATACTCAGGCCACTTCACAGCTGTTCCCCACTGCCACCAAAACACCGGCTGCAACCGAAGACGAGAGCAGATTGTATTTCATCCAGAGAGCTGACTCAATTTGCTGCATTTATTATTCATCCTATAAACTCCAACTCTCTCGCTGCTCCATCCCACCCCAAGTTCAGGACCAAACACTGTTCTCAGCAGTGTTTAAGGGCATGTTGGGACGAGGAGCCTCGAGAATCAGACAAGCACTTCCTTACATCTGTGCCCCAAAAGCAGAGGTTTGGAGGAAGTGTTGACAGAGAAGAAAATACTAGCCCTTTAAAACCTCGATGCTGGAGGAACCCTTGAAATAATTCTCAGGTTTCAGAGACTTCCTGCTTACAAGGAACAGGCCTCAGGGAACCCCTGCATAAAACGTATTGTAGATATATCTCAAAAACATGTATTTTTTAAAAAAACCATGACCACTTGGAGCAGTGGTTCTCAACCTGGGGTCCCCAGATGCTTTTGGCCTACAACTCCCAGAAATCCCAGCCAGTTTACCAGCTGTTAGGATTCCTGGGAATTGAAGGCCAAAAACATCTGGGGACCCCAGGTTGAGAACCACTGACTTGGAGGAACCCCAAAAAACCTCTGAAGGAAATCTCAGGTTTTAGGAAATCCTTTTCTGGGAAAATCACTCCAGACATACATTCTAAAATTGTTGTTGTTCATTCGCTCAGTTGTTTCCAATTCTTCGTGACCTCATGGACCAGCCCACGCCAGAGCTCCCTATTGGCAGTCACCACCCTCAGCTCCTTCAAGGTAAAGCCAGTCACTTCAAGGATCCCATCCATCCATCTTGCCCTTGGTCGGCCCCTCTTCCTTCTTCCTTTTTCCCCAGCCTCATTGTCTTCTCTAAGCTTTCCTTTCTTCTCATGATGTGGCCAAAGTACTTCATCTTTGCCTCTACTATCCTTCCCTCCAATGAGCAGTCAGGCTGTATTTCCTCAAGTATGGACTGGTTGGATCTTCTCACGGTCTCAGAACTTTCCTCCAACACCACAGTTCAAAAGCATCTCTCTTCCATTCTAGATGTCATTACATTCTAAAGTCGTGTTTCTCAGACTGTGTTCGTCCATATGATTTGGACTTCAGCTCCCACAATTCCTAGCAGTTGGCTGGGATTTCTGGGAGTTGAAGTCCAAAACACCTGGAGGAGCACAGTTTGAGAAAAACTGTTCTAAAGGAAGAAGAACCCTGAAGAATCAGATCAAGTTCCTATGTAGTCCAATGTACAAAATGGACTATAATTTGTTTCCACAATCGCCAACCATTTGTCTACAGCAGCATTTCTCAACCTGGGGGTCGGGACCCCTTGGGGGAGGTCATGAGGGGGTGTCAGAAGGGTCACCAAAGTCCACTAAGAAACACAGTATTTTCCGTAGGTCATGGGGGTTCTGTGTGGGAAATTTGGCCGAATTCTATCATTGGTGGGGTTCAGAATGCTCCTTGATTATAAGTGAACTATAAATACCAGCAACTACAACTCCCAAATGTCAAGGTCTATTTTCCCCAAACTCCACCAATGTTCACATTTGGGCATATCAAGTATTTATGCCAAATTTGGACCAGATCCATCATTGTTTGAGTCCAGAGTGCTCTCTGGATGTAGGTGAACTACAACTCCAAAACTCCAGGTCTACGTCCACCAAATCCTTCCAGTATTTTCTATTGGTCATGTGTGCCAAGTTTGGTTCAGTTCTATCATTGGTGGAATGAGTTCAGTATTCAAATTTGGGCATATCAAATATTTTTTCTGCCAAATTTGGTCCAGTGAATGAAATTACACCGTGCATATCATTGCAAATCATAACAGTAGCAAAATTACAGTTATGAATTAGCAGTAAAAATAATGTTATGGTTGGGGCCACCACAACATGAGGAACTGTATTCAGGGGTCATGGGATTAGGAAGGTTGAGAACCAATGGTCTACAGCAAGCTAATAATAAGGCTAATAAGAAAACACCTAATCAATCTGCACTGAGGTACAGATTTTAATACTGAAGAGTATATAGTCATGTTTGTGATGAAGAGACTTCAGCTCTGCATTGCAGAACGAATGCAGTCTGATACCATTTTAACACCATGAAATCCTGGGATTTCTAGCTTGGTGAGAAACCAGCACTCTTTGGCAGAGAATGCTAGACATTGTAAAACTGCAACTTCCAAGATTTCATGGCCTCAAATTGCATTAATTTTATGGTGTAGAGCTAACCATAAAATAGTCAAAATATTTTCTTGGCTCAGTCATTAATCAAGTGGAGACTACAATCAAAATTAAGACGTCAAAGGAAAGATATGAAGATAAGGAAAATAAGGTGCTCCAATATAAAAGTAACTACTCAATACCAAAAACAATGCCATAATATTCCCAGTTTCAATGTATAAATAGGAAAGCTGAACAGTGAAGAAAATTAAGGGGATGTAAATAAATACCTCTGAAACATGGTGCTGGAGAAGGATTGCGTAGATACCATGGGTAGCCAAAAAGTCAAATAAGTAGGTCAGAGAGTAAATCAAGAGTAAACACTTCCTTGAAGGAAAATCACTCAACTGAGGCTATTATATTTGGAACACATCATGAGATGACGATTTTTATTGGAAAAGGCAACAGTTTGAACACAGGAAGACTGACTTTTAGGGGGAGTGATTCAATCAAGGAAGCCAAAGCTTGGGCAAGATCTGAGCAAGGGGCTTGCGTAAGCTGACTAGATAGCTGACTAGATAGCACATGACAGCCACCATAACTAATTGCCAGTTTGTTGTTGTTATTTATTCGTTCAGTCACTTCCACCTCTTCGTGACTTCATGGACCAGTCCAGGCCAGAGCTACCTATCGGCCATGGCCACCCCTGCTCCTTCAAGGTCAATCCAGTCACTTCAAGGAGACCACACAACCACCTTGCCCTTGGTCGGCCCCTCTTCCTTTTTCCTTCCATTTTCCCCAGCATCATAGTCTTCTCCAAGCTTTCTTGTCTTCTCGTGACGTGGCCAAAGGACTTCATCTTTCCCTCTAATATCCTTCCCTCCATTGAGCAGACAGGTGTTATTTCCTGAAGTATGGACTGATTGGATCTTCTCCCTATCCAAGGCACTCTCAGAATTTTCCTCCAGCACCACAGTTCAAAAGTGTCTATCTTCCTTCGATTAGCCTTCTTTGTGGCCCAACTCTCCCATCCATAGGTTATTACGGGGAATACCATTGCTTTGACTGTGCAGATCTTCGTTGCCAGTGTGATGTCTCTACTCTTTACTATTTTATCAAGATTGGCCATTGCTCTCCTCCCAAGAAGTAAATGTTTTTTTATTTCCTGGCTGCACTCTGTGTCTGCAGCAATCGTCACACCTAGAAATACAAAATCTGTCACAGCCTCCGCGTTTTCTCCCTCTATTTGCCAGTTCTCAATCAGTCTTGTTGCCATAATCTTGTTTTTTTTTCAATGTTTAACTGTAACCCAGCTTTTGCTCTTTCTTCATTCACCTTGATTAGAAGGCTCCTCAGCTCCTACTCGCTTTTGGCCATCAAAGTGGTGTCATCTGCATATCTATGCTTGTTAGTGTTTCTTCCAACAATTTTTACCCCTTGCATTTGTCAAGCCCCGCACATCGCATGATGTGTTCTGCATACAAGTTGAATAGGTTGGGTGAGAGTATACAACCCTGCCGTACTCCTTTCCCAATCTTGAACCAGTCGGTTGTTCCATGGTCAGTACTTACTGTTGCTACTTGGTCCTTGTACAGATTCCTCAGAAGACAGACAATGTGGCTTGGTCTCCCCATCCCACCAAGAACTTGCCACAATTTATTATGATCCCCAAAGGCAAAGGCTTTAGAATAGTCAATAAAACAGAAATAGATGTTTTTCTAAAACTCCCTGCCTTTCTCCATTATCCAGCGGATATTGGCAATTTGGTCTCTTGTTCCTCTGACTTTTCTAAACCCAGCTTGTACATCTCGCTCCACATACTGCCGGAGTCTACCATGCAGACCTGAAGCATTATATTATTTGCATGTGAAATAAATGCCACTGTATCAAAGTTTGAACATTCTTTAGCGTTTCCCTTTTTTGGCATGGGGATATAAGTTGATTTTTTCCCAATCTGATGGCAATAATAATAATAATAATAATAATCCTTTATTAGTACCCTGCTACCATCTCCCGAAGGACTCGGTGCGGCTTACAGTAGGCCGAGACCCAATACAACAATAAACAAGAGAACAACAATACAGCAGTAAATAAAACTCAAGCAATAACATTAACAATAACAACACGACGCAATTAAAAACCGATGTCAGGGCCAGATGTAAAGGTTAAAATTTAAAAAGCTGGGCATGACCAGGTGAAATGGATAGATATTTTGGAGAATAGGTAGGGCGTGCAGACAGTCCTAGACAGTCTAGTAAAGTGCACTTGGGACAAAGTGCTTGGAGTTTCCTATTCTGTGAAGGCACACTGAAACAACCACGTTTTCAAATTGGGATTATCCATCAGATAATCCCAATTTCCATGAATAATTCAGCTATGAGTTCCAAAATTCAATTAAGCAATTTCTGGGATATTCTACCATTTAGCCAGTGAACAACACTGTATCCCAGGGTTATTAGAGAAAGGGAACCAGGTATAGAACTATGTATATCTGAGCCAAATAATCAGAAGGAATTAATCGCCCGCCCCCAGCCATTTCATCTTCTAAAAATTCTCTTGGGAAGCACATTGTAGAATTAATGCAGCTTGACACTACTTTAACTGCATGGTCCAATGCTATGGAATCACAGAAGTAGTAACTTTATAAGGTCTTTAGTCTTCTCTGCAAAACAAAATACTGGTACCTCGCCAAATCCTGATTCCATAACATTCAGCCATGCAAATTAAAGTGGTGTCAAACTGAATTTATCCTACTGCATAGATGTACTTTTAACCATCTTTTAGCATCCATTTGACTCTCTGCCTTTACAGATTTGTCTGCTCTCCACTATTGTACCAGATCCACAATGGCCATTTGGGAATCAAGGACCAGACCAGTGTGGCTCAAATCTCTGAAAAGGAAGTTGGCAAAACAAAACGTTTAAGTGCATTCAAACCAAGCTGAATGGTTCGCTGCCTTCAACAAAAGGCAAGTGCCATTTCCTGGTACCTCGGCACTCCCTAGGAGGAAAGAAGGATAAGAAAAACCCAAAGAGGTGAAGAAGCATCCAAAGCAGCTATGGGAAACATGGCTACTTTGGGTAGATAACTCTTCAACTTGATCTGGTTCCCCTAAGTCAGACTTGTTTAATCCTTGAAGGTACAACCACAGTGTTGATGTTCTCAATTCAGCTCCCCGAGATTCACTCCCAGGCTTGGTATCTTCTGACCAAAGATACTGGGTAATGTCTGGAAACAGCAAACCCCAAGATTTTCCATTTCCTATCTCCTTTTCCTTCAAATTTGTGAACTTTCAGTCTCTGTTCAAAACCAGCTTCAGCGGGATAACACTAGCTTATTGCCCCTACCTGATCTACTAGGTGAGGACCACCTATTCTGAGTCTCAGCTCTTAGCAAAATCCCCCAAACAAGACCACCTACTATGAAAATTGTGAAGCTAAACCCAGCCTTAGCTAACAATGCAAAACGTCAATGCTTTCAAGTATGATATTAATGGATTTGCAAGGATTTTCTCATTCAACCATCACTGTCATCTTTGGTTGTTAGCACTAGTTATTAAGTGTAGAAAGGTAACTTAGGGGCTACAACTTCCCTAATTCCCCACCAGCCTGGCTTAGCAGGGGATTCTGGGAACCGCAGCCCCATCAGTAAATTTCTCAGGCTTGGATTAACAATATTACAAAAGATAACAATACTTTAACGGAATCTACACAAACCCAACCCCTTCCCCCAAAGCTGCTATCTAGGTTCATGTGCATGTCAACAAATACAACGATCGCATACAGGTGTGAAATATAGGTGTGAAAAAATACATTCTACTGCACTATACTTTTTCAGCAGGAGCCATTGAAGAAACATATCACCAAATTGGCTAAAATAAGGAAGTGATTCAAACCAGACCAAGAAAATCTAGCAGAGACATGGCAAGCAAGCATCTTCCTGATACAAGTTATTTTTCTGGCACTCTAGTATGACCCCTATATCAGCAGGATAAATACTGCCATTTCACCTACCCATATCCAATAATAATAATAATAATAATAATAATAATAATAATAAGGTCACCCTACTCGGATCTGCACGCATTATTCACCGATACATCACACAGTCCTAGATACTTGGGAAGTGTCCGAAATGTGATCCAATACAACAGCAAATATATAGTGATCTTGTCTGCTGTGTACTAATCTTGTTTCAAATAACAACAACAACAACAACAATATTATAATAATAAACAACTTTATTTATATGCCACCCTGTCTGCCCAAGGGGACTCAGGGCGGATTCCAACAACCAAAAAAGCAATCATTCAATGCCTCAGTACAATAACAAATGTAGACATCATATCCCAAAATAAACCCGCATGTAAAAATAACATGGAACATGACATATATAGATTAAATAAAATGTAACCTATCTAAAAATATATATCTAATATAAAACCTAAATATAGAACATCAAACATCCACATTAATTTACAGGAGCCAATGAAGGTTCACTCAGATTTGTGGGTTGGTTTTGTGGCCAGTAATGTTAATTGGGCTAACATGGTCTAACAATATATATCCTCTCTAGGACTTTTCTAGATCCTCCAGGTGATCACATGGCATTTTCTAACAGAGGTTACAATAGAGCAAATACCTAGAGGTCATCCAAGGCAATTCTATGATAACTTCTGGTGGAAATTGTTCATTTTAAAAGAGTTCATTACACAGCCCAACCAAAACAAAGTTTTCTTGGTGTCTTCATTTTTAGGTCTCTTCCTGGGATTCTTTGGGGCACTGATTCAGAAAACTGCATTAGATAGAGCAGGGTTCCTCAAACTAAAGCCTGGGGGCCGGATACAGACTTCCAAGGTCATTTATCCGGCCCTCGCTCAGGGTCAACCTAAGTCTGAAACGACTTGAAAGCACACAACAACAACAACAACAACAACAACAATCCTATCTCACCAGCCAAAAGCAGGCCCACATTTCCCACTGAAATACTAATAAGTTTATATTTGTTAAAACTGTCCTTTATTTTAATTATTGTATTGTTTTAAGTGTTTTTTGCACTACAAATATGATATGTGCAGTGTGCATTGGAATTCCTTTTTTTTTTTTCCAAATTGTAATCCGGCCCTCCAACAGTTTAAGGGACTGTGACCTGGCCCTCTGTTTAAAAAGTTTGAGGACCCCTGGAATAGACCACACCAGCTCTAGTTTTATAGATATGGTTATCATGTTTTTCTACAGGCAAGCATTTGAAGATTGGTTTATGGCACATGTTCTGTATCTCAAAAACTAGAGTTGATAGGAAGAAACGGGTGCCATTTCAGGAATCAACAGATCAATTATATCCAGAAAAAAAGGTCTAACATTTTAGAAAACAAAATGTGTGTTGACCACTGTTATTGTCCATAGTTTCTGGTTTCCACCTTAAGTTCAAGAACATGTTTCCACATGGATACAGAGGTTGTACTACATTATTCCCAGAATCTCCCAGTCATATCAGAAGGGAAATTCCTGGAGTGAATTGCTTTGTTTATGTCTAGCAAAAGATTTCTCATAGTCAATAAGTGTGTCCCAACAACTAACAGCTTTCATCAAATCTATGTGGAATCATCGAAGCCAATGTTCTCCTGCTTCCAACTCCCCTTGCAATGTAGTGACAAATCCTATTCCTTTTTGAAAACCAAAAAAATAAGCAAATTGCCTGTGTCTAAAAGGGAATCTCTTCCTGTGCCCATGTCCCTGAAAAGCCAATAGTACAAGAAATAAATTGATCACAGATACATTACTAGGGTGGATGTAAAAGATACCTTCAGAGAGCAGCCCCTCTGCACAGTTTCAGACATCACAGCACCCTCCTCGGTGTTTTGCACAGTCCTTTGAAGGGCATTTCTGAAACACAAATACAAGGGGGAAAAGAGAAGGTTAAAGGACAGTACATAATTAGCAGGCAGCTATCTTTGCATTTTTTGTTTAAAGCCAAGGACATACTATAAAAATTACTGGAGGACAAGATCAAGCAAATGTATCTTCTAAAAAACAATACTCAGAATCCATTAGTGGTATTCTCTCTGGAGAATGTTGGGAATGACAGAGTGGACAAAGCATGCAGCACATTTTCAAAAGTAACAAGAGAAGCAGAAAATTATAGAGGCAGCCCTTTGAAGGCTTGTAGAGTTGGTTAAACTGCTATCTCTAGAATCTCTATGTGCAAACTTGGGCCCTCCAGGTGTTTTGGACTTCAACTCTCACAATTCCTTTGGTCAGATGTCACCTGAAATACCCTGTCTATTTCTGAGCACCATCTTTCAAGTATTGTTCTGTAAGAGCTACTGGTTTTGCAGTTACAACTATAGCCTAGCACTGAAGTAGAAGGAGAATTCTTAAGAAAGTTGAATTCGCAGCCACACAAAAGCCCAATGGAGTTATCTTCAGAGCAGAAACAAATAAAATATTTTTTAATCTCTAATGCCCTGGAAACTGCAGTAGACTAAAACCAACATAACTAAAAAAACCCATGGGCAGGTTTCATCTATCCATATCTGTTGGGTAAATGGTCTCTCTAGGAATTTTCTAGGTCCTTTAGGTGATAAATAACAGCGCTCCATGCAGTCATGGCGGGCACATGACCTTGGAGGTGTCTACAGACAACGCTGGCTCTTTGGCTTAGAAATGGAGATGAGCACCACACCCCAGAGTCAGACATGACTGGACTTAATGTCAGGGGACTACCTTTACCTTTACCTTGGTGATAAATAAAAATGTAATGTTAGTTTGTGGGATTATCATAACTGAAAAACCACTGGACAAATTGACACAAAGTTTGGACACTACGACCTTAACAGACCACTGAGTGACCATCACTCATAAACCTCCCCAAAAAAACTGTGGAAAGGACTTAAAAACCAAAAAAGCTAAATGACAATACAGTGCATATTCCTGGACTGCAACTCTCAGCAATCGTCCAGATAGATAAGATAGATAGATTACATAGAGATAGGTAGGTAGGTAGATCGGGAAGCTTCCCACCGGAGTGGAAGTCATCTATCGGACTGATAGCAAGCTGTTTAACCTCAGCAGACTGAAAGCCAAAACCAAGGTTACAACAACATCTGTTATAGAACTCCAGTATGATGATGACAATGTCATCTGCGCGCATTCAAAAGATCTACAAGCCACTCTAAACACCTTCGCAGAAGCATACACAAAGCTTGGTCTGTCACTGAACATCGAGAAAACCAAAGTGCTGTTCCAGCAGTCATCAGCCATCCCCTCCCCAATGCCAGAGATACAGCTTAATGGTGTAACATTAGAAAATGTTGACCATTTCCACTACCTTGGCAGCCACTTCTCCACCAAAGTCAACATCAACACTGAAATACAACACCACCTGAGCTCTGCGAGTGAAGCATTTCCCCGAATGAAGCAGAGAGTGTTTGAGGACCAGGACAACCGTAGGGATACCAAGGTTTTTGTCTATAAAGCTATTATCCTCCCAACCCTGCTATATGCCTGCGAAACGTGGACTGTCTACAGATGCCACATGCAACTCCTGGAACGATTCCATCAGCGCTGCCTCCGGAAAATCCTGCAAATCTCTTGGGAGACAAGCGGACAAATGTCAGTGTGCTGGAAGAAGCAAAGACCACCAGCATTGAAGCGATGGTACTCTGCCATCAACTCCGCTGGGCCGGCCATGTTGCCCGGATGCCTGACCACTGTCTCCCAAAGCAGTTGCTCTACTCCGAACTTAAGAACGGAAAACGGAACGTTGGTGGACAGGAAAAGAGATTTAAAGATGGCCTCAAAGCCAACCTTAAAAACTCTGGCATAGACGCTGAGAACTGGGAAGCCCTGGCCCTTGAGCGCTCCAGCTGGAGGTCAGCTGTGACCAGCAGTGCTGCAGAATTCGAGGAGGCATGAGTGGAGGGTGAAAGAGAGAAACGTGCCAGGAGGAAGGCACGTCAAGCCAACCCCGACCGGGACCGCCTTTCACCTGGAAACCAATGCCTTCACTGTGGGAGAAGATGCGGGTCAAGAACAGGACTCCACAGCCACCTACGAATCCACAAGGAAACCCATCATGGAAGACCATCTTACTCATCCAACGAGGGATCGCCTAAGTAAGTAAGTAAGGTAAATCGATAAGGAGGACTGCTAGGAGTTGAAGTTCAAACATAGGTAGAGAACGAAGAATGGAGAGAAAGAAAAGGGAAAAATAAAGGGAGGAGAAGAAAGGAAAGAGGTAGAGAAGGAAGGAAGGAGAGAAGGAAAGAAAAAAGGAAGGAGAGAAAGGAGGAGGGAAAGTTGGTTACAGCAACGCATGGCGGGTAGAGCTAGTATAGTATATTTATCCCCAAAGAATCTGTGACTTCAGATAAATATGTATTCTCCCAGATAACGGGGTTCTGATTGCATAAACTCTTCTTTCACTCTCAATAGCAAAACAATGAAGTTGCACACAAGATGGTATTTAGATGCTGGATTAAGCCAAGAGTGCCAGGCAAGGTCCCACCTCTCCCGCACCCCACAACCCCAGCCTCTGTGCTAAGTTTAGACCTGCAGCTTATTGTAGCCCCAACAATGTAGGCGCTTGCAAAGAAGGCAAGAAGAAACAACCAAAGCACTTGCTCCAACCAGTCAAAAGCATTCACTTCACATTCCAGGAGCCTTGCTCCTTCTTGGCACTTCAAGTCCTGCCGTTCGCCTTTTGTTTTCACTCCCCTGAAAAGCTCTGGTAGAAAAAGAACAAGGAATCCCAGGGGGTGAGGAAAGGACAGCATCAAAAAAATAGCTGAAGGGGGAGGCTGGGAGGAAAAGGGAAGAAACCACATTCATTTAATGAACGGGATTATGTAATGCACACAGTCCTATGCGTCTTCACTCAGATGTGCATGCCACAAATGACTTCCTTCCAGATCTTGACAAATCTCCTTTATTTGGACTACAGATCCCCAAATCTCCCAGCCAATATAATCAGTTGCCACGTTGACCAAAGCATCTGGAACCCTCATCCCCCCAAAATGCAATTTCATACACTTTCCTTCTGCTTGTTGCTTAGTAAATGTGTTCATACAAAGGTAAATATTTTCTGTCTCGAACTTCAAGCTTTTAAATAAAATTATGTCTATAAAATCCAGACTCCTGAATGGTAAGGGCAATAACCCATTAAGGGCAGTGTGAATAGTTCCCTGCAGAGAGAGGCAGATTGAGAGAGAAATGGGGAAAGGAAGACCATAAAATATAGGGCACAAAATCCAGTTTTGGGAAAGGAAAAAGGAAGACAAACTACTTTCTAAGCTCTAGGGCCGAAAAGACAAGTATTTATTTGGACAACAGGTGATTAATTGTCGCCAGGTTGGGATGCAAAGCTTCCTTGTCATGTCTTATTATGAGGAGCCTTCGGTGGTACGATGGGTTAAGCCCTTGTGCCGGCAGGACTGCTGATTGAAAGGTCGGTGGTTTGAATCCGGGGAGTGGGGTGAACTCCCATCTGTCAGCTCCAGTTCTCATGCGGAAACATGAGAGAAGCCCCCCACAGGATGATAAAACATCTGGGTGTCCCCTGGGCAATGTGCTTGCAGATGGCCAATTTTCTCACACCAGAAGCGACTTGCAGTTTCTCAAATTACTCCTGATATGATAAAAACAAATGACCAGGAAAAAAAGAATACAACATGCAAAAATGCTGTCTTGATATGTTGTATAGAAGTTCCAGAATTCAGCTCCCCGAATAAAGCATGGAGAGGACACATTTCCATTATCATGTTCTACTGTAAGAACAGCTTAGTGTGCTCTTGGTGCTGGAGCACCACATACTGTACATTCATCCCTACATATAAACACATACACATGGTGAGGAGAAGGGTGCTGTCTTAACACACATCCCAGAATTGTGGCATATTGCTTACTGGTGTCTCTAGAGACAAAGTTGAAGTACTTTGGCCACATCATGAGGAGACAGCAAAGCCTAGAGAAGACAATTATGCTGGGGAAAGTGGAAGGCAAAGGGAAGAGGGGCCGACAAAGGGCAAGATGGATGGATGGCATCCTTGAAGTGACTGCACTGACCTTGAAGGAGCTGGGGGTGGTGACGGCCGACAGGGAGCTCTGGCGTGGGATGGTCCATGAGGTCACGAAGAGTCGGAGACGACTGAACGAATGAACAACAACATCAGGCGGGAAGACACAACCAAAGCACTTCTGACTGATGGCCACCCAGTTCTGCTTAAAAACCTCCAGAGGAGACTCCAACACACTTCCTGGCAATATATTCCACTGTCGAACAGCATTATCGTTAAGATTTTATTCCCAATGTTTAGGTGGAATCTCTTTTCTGTATTGAATGCATTGCTCCAGGTCCTAATCTTCAGCAGAAAACAAGCTTGCCTGTTGCAACAACCCTTCAAATATTTACACACGGCTATTATGTACCCTCTCATTCTTCTCTTCTCCAAGCTAAACATACCCAGTTCCCAACACTGATCCACACAGGACTTACTTTCCAAACCTTTGATCATTTTGGTCACTCTTCTCCAAACACCTTTGAGCTTCTCAATGCCCTTCTTGAATTGTGTTGCCCAGAACTGGGCAGAGTACAGACAGCCCCCAAGTTCTGTAGATCTGTTCTCATGTTGAATTTGTTTGTAAGCCGGAACAGGTATACTTTAAAAAGTATAATTCCAGCCAATCATATATATATCGAACTGCCGCTAGCACAGGGAAGGGTTAACACCCCTGTGGCATTTCTTTTGGTGTCTGTGCCACTGCTCAGAAGATTTAAGCTCACTTTCTGTTCCTGTGATCATTGGATTTTGAAAAAGTTGTGGAAACATGGATTGGAGAGAAAGCTTCAGTGGAGACCCCCTTTCCCCATAATAGCTCTTTCAGGGGTTAATTTATCTTCCTAGTGATAGATTTCTCTCACTTCCTGTAGTCTCACCTAGTAGTCAGATAGAAGTCAGATGTTTGTAACTCGGGGATTGCCTAGATTATTCCAGTTGAGATCTGACCAGAGCAGAATGGAGAGGAAGTGTAGCTTCCCTTGATCTAGACCAGTGGTTCTCAACCTGGGGTCCCCAGATGTTTTTGGCCTACAACTCCCAGAAATACCAGCCAGTTTACCAGCTGTTAGGATTTCTGGGAGTTGAGGCTAAAAACATCTGGGGACCCCAGGTTGAGAACCACTGGTCTAGACACTAGACTCCTATTGATTCAGCCTAGAAACACATTGTCCTTTTTAGATGCCATATCATGTTGTTGGACAATTATTAGCCTATTTCAATGAAATCATGCATGATGCCTTCAGGCTCACGGCAATCTGTTTGTCCATCTAGAGTACTGAATAAAAGAACAGAAAACACAGCATAGACACAAGGAAATCCCTTATCCATTCTTGCCAATCCTTGCTTGTCAAAGCCCTGAGCCATTTAAGGATTGACTTCTTACTATTTGCTTCTAGAATTTGTCTTCCATTCCAGCTGCACACCCTTTACTTGACTACTTTGACGTCACTATTTCTATTTTGAAGCGGTTTCTCCCTTCCTACACTTTATTCTGGAAATAGCTATCTTACGAGAGTGTTCCTAACAGTATGAGGATAGTATTCTTTTTTTGCTTCCAATCGCTCCAAATGAGTAGACAAGCCTGTACTGCAAAATTCAAATAAATTTCTGCTTACTGAAATTTGCAAATACTTTATTTGATCATATATAAAGCGAGGAATTTAGTACAGAACTGGATTGACTTATCCACAGGTGATTACTTTAGAGCAGGATATGGAACTGAGACTGCTATGGTTGCCTTAGTAGATGATCTCCGTCTTAATATTGACAAGAGGTGTGGGTCTCTCTTGGTGATTCTAAACCTCTCAGTGGCTTTCAACACCAAGAATAAATGCCTGGAGGAGGCCATGGGATGGATGAGAAAAAAAAAACAAATTGAAATTGAATCCAGACAAAACAGAGGTGTTTGCCATCAAGGGTCCTAATTTGGGGATGGAGGCATGTCAACCTGTTCTGGATGGTACCCCCCTCCCCCTCAAAGACTATGTTTACAGTTTGGTTCAAGGACTCCTGGATCTGTCTCTCCAAATGTCAGCCCAAGTAGATGCGACAGTCAGAAGCACTTTAGTTCCTCCTAATCTTGGAAGGGGCGCAGATGGCAATCTGCGCCCCTTCCAAGATTAGGAGGAACTAAAGGCAGAATCATAGAATCATTGAGTTGGAAGAGATCTCGTGGGCCATCAAATCCTACCACCTGGCAAGAAGCAGAGAAATCACATTCAAAGCACCCCCAACGGATGACCATCCAGCCTCTGTTAAAAAGTCTCCAAAGATGGATCCTCCACCACATTCCAGGGCAGAGAGTTCCACTGCTGAACAGCTTGCACCATTAGGAAGTTCTTCCTCATGTTCAGGTGGAATCTCCTTTCCTGAAGTTTGAAACAATTTTTCTGCGTCCTAGTCTTTAGTTTAGGTCAGTCTCCTCTCTGACTTCCCCTCACATCTTGATACATGGCCCTCATCATATATCTTCTCAGCCTTCTCTTCTGAAAACTAAACATGACCAGTTTTTTAAGCCACTCCTCATAGGGCTTGTTCTCCAGACCCTTGATCATTTTAGTCGCCCTCCTCTGGTCACATCCCAGCTTGTCAACATCTCCCTTAAATTGTGGTGCCCAGAATTGGACACAGTATTCCAAGTGTGATCTGACATTGAATGCGATTTTCCTGTTTCTTGGCAGGGGGTTGGACTGGATGGCCTAAGAGATCTCTTCCAACTCAATGATTCTATGATTCTAAGACCAAGGCAGAACAGCGGGGTAGCATGACTTCCCTGGATCTACACACTATTCTCCTATTTATGCAGCCCAAAATCCCATTGGCCTTTTTAGCTGCCGCATGACATTGTTGGCTCATGTTTAACTTGTTGTCCACGAGGACTCCAAGATCTTTTTCACACATACTGCTGTCGAGCCAGGCATCCCCCATCCTGTATCTTTGCATTTCTGCCTAAGCAGAGTATCTTGCATTTGTCCCCATTGGAACACAAACTAGTAACCTCAAGGTTGGACTCTTACATTGGGCTACCTTTGTACCAAGTTCAGAAACGCCAGTTGGTTCAAAATACAGCAGCCAGATTGGTGATAGGAACTTCCAGGAGTGAGCACACTACACCTTTCCTAGAGTCATTCCACTGGCTGCCAAATAGTTTCCGGGCAAAGTACAACGTGTTGGTTGTGACCTTTAAAGCCCTACATGGTTTGAGGCCAGGCTACCTAAAGGATCGCCTTCTCCCGTAAAATCCATGGCCCTTTAGTACACTGAGGTCCTCTGGGGGGCAGGTACTCCAGACAGACAAGCAGAACCCGACTGGCGACCTTCATCCAGAGGACCTTTTCATCAGCTGCCCCAACAACCTGCCAGAAGAGCGCCCACAGCTAAATGACCTGTTGGAATTTAAAACCCATCTGAAGACCTATCTCTTCCGGCAGACCTACCCAGCCAGTTTAAATCACCAATTTCAAACTTGCATCTTATGTTCAATCTTTGTTCTGTGTATTTTAATATGTATTTTGTAGAAATATGTTTTAATATGTGTATTTTATAGAATGTTTTAGATTTTTATTTCTCGTGTCAGGGCAACCAGTCAATTATATTACATTTTTAACAGAACAAAGCAAACAAACAGACAAAATACAAAATTTGTGAGTTTGGTAGTTGATTAAATTGTCCTTTGACCAGTATCTGGCCACTTGGAGTGCCTCTGGTGTTGCTGCAAGAAGGTCCTCCATTGTGCATGTGGCAGGGTTCAGGGTGCATTGCAGCAGGTGGTCGGTGGTTTGCTCCTCTCCACAGTCGCATGTCGAGGATTCCATTTTGTAGCCCCATTTCTGGAGGTTGGCTCTGCATCTCGTGGTGCCAGAGCGCAGTCTGTTCAGCGCCTTCCAAGTCGCCCAGTCCTCTGTGTGTCCAGGGGGGAGTCTCTCATTTGCTGTCAGCCATTGGTTGAGGTTCTGGGTTTGAGCCTGCTATTTTTGGACTCTAGCTTGCTGAGGTGTTCCAGTGAGTGTCTCTGTAGATCTTAGAAAACTATTTCAAGATTTAAGTCATTGACGTGCTGGCTGATACCCAAACAGGGGATGAGCTGGATATGTCTCTGCCTTGGTCCTTTCACTATTGGCTGCTACTTCCCGGCGGATGTCAGGTGGTGCAATACCGGCTAAGCAATGTAATTTCTCCAGTGGTGTAGGGCGTAGACACCCCGTGATAATGCGGCATTAAGAGCCACATCCACTGTTTTAGTGTGGTGAGATGTGTTCCCCACTGGGCATGCATACTCAGCAGCAGAGTAGCACAGTGCAAGGGCAGATGTCTTTACTGTATCTGGTTGTGATCCCCAGGTAGTGCCAGTCAGCTTTTGTATGATATTGTTTCTAGCACCCACATGTTTTAGATGATTATGTGCTTTTAGTGATATTGTAACCCACCTCAAGTCAAGGGGAGAGACTTCTTGTTGTTCTGTACCTTAACTCTTATGCTTTCCCCTCCCTGCAGAATGATTTTTGACTTATCCATGGATCATATTAAAATCCAAAACTTTGGGCCCCAAAACTCCCCTTGACAAATAAATAGGGTCAACTTGAAGTTCAACCAGCAAAAGAATAGAGATTGATTGCACCTCCAGTTGGGAGTTCTTACAGCAAACCAGACACACAAGCTTATAGCAGAGTATGGAAAAGGCACATGTTTTTTAAAATCCCAGTATCTCACAAAGAGCTTGACTAGGAATACTGTGGTTATAGTTCATAAAAAGAAAGATCTGGGGCACAGGACGTTTTCCTACAACTTGGGGAAGACAAAATAAATCCAACAATACCTAGAAGGCTGTTGCACTACGAAAGCAACATCTGGCACAACTCCTCTGTTGGTTTTCCATTCAAGCTCTCAGTGGGATCAACTCCCACTCAAAAGTGTGGGAGAAAAATAAACACACACACACATAGACATGCTTTTAACACACTGCTGGATGAGATTATACTTCTGTGGCAGTGAATAAAAGGCAGCCCCTCGCCCTCCTGGCTGGTGCCCTGCTAATTGCCAGTCCTCAGAGTTGGTACATCTTTTAACCACAGATCGAAAGATGGGCAATAAAAGAACTCAATTAACTCCTCCCCAGAGTCCTAAAGTGCCTGGCTTTTAAATTTCCAGTGACATTTACCTTTCTGTACGAAGGGCAGAGAACCCCGTGGGCCAGTCTGGACTGTTTAAACCTGCATGCAATGCTACTGAAATGAAAGGGTACTCCTTAATGCAGCAGCCACTCCACTATTCCACATTCCTGGTTGTCTGGAGCAGGGGTGACCAGTTCGGTAGGTCACAAGTGTTGGAAGTAAAGATTCATCAACACATTGTATATAGAGAGTAATTGGGGATCTTTGGGATCTTGTACTGTGAGCCTGCTGTCTCTTAGATCTATAAAGGTCACTCTACTTTCTTCCCTGTGTTCTCAACACAAAGGAACTACATCCTATCTATAACTGAACTTTAATAAGAAATGTGCCTGTATGCTAAATTAATACAAGATAAACAAGATGTGTTATTTTTTCAAGAAGAATTTTTTTTTTCAAAGGAGAGTATATGTTTTGGGCAACTGCAGCTGCAAATTCAAAGAAACATTTTAAAACTTTGCTAGCTAAATATATGTTTTTTGTGCAGTGGCATGTCTTTGTCCCTGGCAGTTCAAAGACATGGTTTATCAGTTTAGCAGCTGAGTTACCTGTGTGCCATTACACGAATGCTTGTGAGCACCACTTTTTCAAAGGGTTTACTTTTAACAGGACCATGCGCTTTTCACTAACTAGTGGTTTTCAAAAGGTAGTCTCCAGAAAATTCACATTTACCAAAAGGATATGACATCATTTTTCTTTTCAAAAAAGTTATGAATGTCATTTTTCCAAAACTCTTAACTTACTATAGGTCTGAAACAATGCAATAGCACATAAGAACAACTCTCAGGATTATGCAGAGATGTAGCCACTTCAAATAAATAAATATAACAACAACAACAACAACATGTAAAATAGCAATGTTTAGATGAAATAAATTGCATGCATGCATTCCTTGGTCCTGCAACACATATTATCAAACAGAGAGGTGGTGCTCTCTGAATGTATTTTTCCCAGGCTCAGGATGGACTGGAAATCCAAGCTGAATCTTTACAAAACTTTTACACAAATGAAGGTTTTGACCTCTTCCTCAAACCTCATCTCCCTCTCCTTATCCCTTGCCTTCCACATTTGCTGTGCTACTGTTCTTTCTCCTCCATTTCAGGAAAAAATTAATGACAACAATGTTCAAAGAATTTCTGGGACAGTGAGCAAGACTGTTTTCATCGCTTTCATCCTGCCAATGGGAACCTCCCCACTGATAGGCAAAGGGAAGTGGGGCTTACTGTTTTCCATAGCTCTGACCTATAAGACTTAGCTGCAAAAGCAGCCATTATCAGCATTTTGATATAACCAACACAGCGGCTTGTCTTCAGGGAACACCTTGCCTGCTTCTGTTTGAAGGCTGTATTCACCATATCCATGGAAAATCCAACAAAATCCAGTGGTTTTAAGATGAGGGGAAAGCAAATTGAGATTAAGCATTAGCAAGAGGTCTGTAACAAGAAAAGGATCAGCAGTTGACCAAGCTGATCCGGGCCCTGTACAATCCTCCCTCCTTTTAAGTGCCAACATGGAGGTTTGGGAGAAAAAAGAATCAGAATCAGGCACACACACAAATGCAACCCAGGGGTGCCTTAACTGCAAAACATTCTGTCTTAGAGAGATGGACTTGCCTCTTATATAAAAACTGGAACACTTGAGATTAATTCAGCATTGCTTTATTAGCCCTTTGCATTTAAGTCTCCCAGAGTCATGCTCTGTTGCAGAATCAAACAATATTGGTGGTATTATCAGTTTGCAACCAATGGTCACACCTAGTGAGGCTCTTGCTCATTTATGTGACCTTCAGTGGCTGAATTCTATCATTCTATTTTATCACCCTATTTGTTTAACTTGTACACAGAAAATATCATCAGGATTAGGTTCGAAGGAAAGGCGTGGAAATTGGAGGAAGGGACATCAACCATCGAAAATATGCAAATGACACCATATCACTAGAAGTAGATAGAAAAGCCTTGAAATGATTAATGAGGAAAGTCAAAGAAGGAAGTGAAAAAGTTGTTCTGCAGGTGAATACTAAGAAAACAAAAATATGACAGCAAATGATTTATATAACAATAAACATACGCTGAAGACATTGAAATAGTTCAAGATTTTCCACAGCTTGGCTTAATCATTGATGAGAATGGAGGCTAAAGTCAAGAAATCAGAAGAAGATAAAACTTGCAATAGAAGCTATGAAGGAGACAGATTCTGGCTGAAACCGAGGAGGAGCTGAGGAGCCTTCTAACCAAGGAGAAAGAAGACAGAGCAAAAGTTGGGTTGTACTTAAACATTAAAAAAAACCATGATGATCAACCAGACTGATGGATAACTGGTTGGTGGAGGTGGAAGAAGTGACAGACTTTGTATTTCTGGGCACAAAGATGACTGCAGATGCAGACTGCAACCAGGAAATCAGAAGATGTTTACTTCTTGGAAGGAGAACAATGACCAATCTCGATAAAATACTGAAGAGTAGAGACATCACACTGGCAACGAAGATCCACATAGTTAAAGCAATGGTATTCCCTGTAGTAACCTACGGATGTGAGAGCTGGACCATAAGGAAGTCTGAACAAAGGAAGAGAGATGCTTTTGAACTGTGGTGCTGGAGGAAAATTCTGAGAGTGCCTTGGACCGCGAGAAGATCCAACCAGTCCATCCTCCAGGAAATAAAGTCCAACTGCTCACTGGAGGGAAGGATATTAGAGGCAGATGAAGCACTTTGGCCACATCATGAGAAGACAGGAAAGAATGGAGAAGACAATGATGCTGAGGGAAATGGAAGGAAAAAGGAAGAGGGGCCAACTAAGGGCAAGATGGGTGGATGGTATCCTTGAAGTGACTGGCTTGATTTTGAAGGAACTGGGGATGGCCACAGCCAATAGGGAGCTCTGGCATGGGCTGGTAAATGAGGTCAAGAAGAGTCGGAAGCGGCTGAACAAATAAACAACAATAAACAACAAAATATCTCCCTGAACACTAAAGTTAAGATGGCCCAGAGCCATTGGACTCCCCATTTCTATGTATGGCTGTGAAGAAAGCAGACAGGAAGAAATTAACTTCTTTGAAGAGTTCTGTGGATACTGTGGACTGCTAAGGAGACAAATCAATGGGTCCAATAGCAAATCAAACATTAATCCTTCCTAGCAGCTAAGCTGACTGAACTGAGACTATCATACTTAGGAGACATCACAAGAAGACATGACTCACTAGAAAAGACAACAATGCCTGGTAAGGTAGAAGCCAGTCAGAAAAGAGAAAAACTACATTCAGATGGATAGACTCCATCAAGGAAGGCATGGCTGCCCTGAATCTGCAAGACCTGAGCTGGATTGCCAATGATAGGATCTCTCATTGATAGGTTCACTATAAGTCAACCTGACAGCAGTTAACAACAAAAAGAGAGGAACAACAGAATTTGGAATTAAGGGCTGAGCTGATAGGAGAAGGATCTCTCATAAATCTGAAACACCAACCTATGTACAGCTGGTATTTACAGCTGGTGATCCAAAGATCCGGCCAATTGTGAAATGGCAGGATGATCCAAGTATTTAATACAATAATTCCTAAATATCCTCTCTTGTTGCCAAATGTCTGGGTAAATGACCGAACCAATGGTCAAGGAAGACTTCCAGACACAAAGGAACTGACAGCCATTTTAATAGACCTGCTCCATGATTATAATAGGAGCAAAGGAAAATTATTCTTTTGTACCACAGTTACATCAGCTCAGCAACAAAACTCTTCCACTATGGACCCTGGAGTACAAAAGGGAAACACTTGGCCATCTGCAGTGACAGGTTTTCAAAACACATTGCTGATGAAACCACACACCCCTTTGCATGAAGAGTAAATGCTTTGCCCTAAAATGTTTGAGAGATTTCCAACAGTGGAAAGCAGTGGTGAAATTGGCTCTGTGATCTATGGAGCTGGAGGAAGAGAATTTTGGCTCTGATGAGTAGGAATTGTAGGAGGATGGAATGGAGGAATAAATAACAAGGAAAGTGGGAGGACTGAGATGAGGTTTCTCTCATAACTCTCTTGTCTTCTTTGTCCACCTTAAGATAAAACCCTCTAAGGCAGGGATGTGCTTCATTTAGGAATAACTGTTGTAATTTGTTTACAGTCCAGGAGATAAAGTAGGTGCCACATCAAACTGGGGGGAAAATAATTTAGATCTCAGAGCTCTTCCCAACACTCCTTCATCCCTTTGAACCAGTAATTTGAAATAACTTGAATAACTATGAAATTTTCATTCATTTCCCAAGTTTCTAGTAGTTCAGAAAATGAGGCATTGAACAACTCTTAAGCAGTTAGCCCTCCACATCCAAGGATTTTGCATTCACAAATTCCACCACCCATGACTTGGAAATATTAAAAATATCCCAAAAGTAAATCTTGGGTATTTAGACACTACACTTTTCTTTGGAGGCCTCAATTGTATAACTAAATTCTGTGGCACCACAATTCAAAAAGGATATTGACAAGCTGAAACGTGTCCATCAGAGAAGGGTGACCAAAACGATCAAAGGTTTGGAAACTATGAATCCCTATGGAAGCAACTTAGAGAGCTGTGTATGTTCAGCTTGGACAAGAGAAGGGGACATCATAGCCATGTTTAAATATTTGAACGAATGTCCCATTGAGGAGGGCGCAAGCTTGTTTTCTGTTGCTCTAGAGCAGTGGTTCTCAGCCTGTGGGTCCTCAGGTGTTTTGGCCTACAACTCCCATAAATCCCAGCCAGTTTACCAGCTGTTGGGATTTCTGAGAGGTGAAGGCCAACATATCTGGGGACCCACAAGTTTAGAAACACTGCTCTAGAGAATAGGACACAATGGAGCAATGGATTCAAATGGCAGGAAAAGTGATCCCACCTAAACGGTAGGAAGAACTTTCCGAAGGTAAGAGCTGTTTGACAGTGGAATAGTGTGGTGGAAACATCATCCCTTGAGGCAGTGGTTCTCAACTTGTGGGTCCCCAGGTGTTTTGGCCTACAATTCCCAGAAATCCCAGCCAGTTTATCAGCTGTTAGGAATCCTGGGAGTTGAAGGCCAAAACATCTGAGGACCCACAGGTTGAGAACCACTGCTTTAGGGCCTTTAAGCACAGACTGGACGGTCAACTGTCAGATGTCTTTTGACTGTATTTTCCTGCATGGCAGGGGGTTGGATACTGGATGGTCCCTGTGGCTTCTTCCAACTCTATTATGCTATTAATCTAAATGTCCATCTTAAACTTTAAGTTACTGTAATATTTATTTATTTATTTAACATATTTGTATCCTGCCCTTCTCACCCTAAAGGGGGACTCAGGGCAGCCTTACAGCAGGCAGCAATTCAATGCCAATACATATAAATATAAAAATAAGCAAATACAGTTAAAACCATACAATTAAACATTGATTATTAAAACATCAATTAAAATCACGTAATCCAGATCATAGGTCTGTCCAATTGTCAATTCTATTAGGCCTTTATCCTTATTGCACTATTTACTGGATTAATGCTTCGTCCCTCTGCCATGTCTTAAGCTTCTTCCTGAAAGTCAGGAGAGAAGGGGCTGATCTGATCTTGTTGGGGAGGGAATTCCACAGACAAGGGGCCACCACTGAGAAGGCCTTGTCTCTTGTGCCCACCAATTACGCCTCAAATTTTGGAAATGTGGATACTGAAATAAAGTATTTGGGGGACTGATTTTTTTTCTAAATCAGTAGCCTCACTTGCCCCATACCTCCATATCTGAGAATGATGGAATGAGAATGATGGAATGCTTACAAGAAAGAAAAGAGTCCTTTGTCCCACCCTGGTCATTCCACAGATATATAAACCCTTTTCTACCAGTTCCAACAGACCTCACTACCTCTGAGGATGCTTGCCATAGATGCAGGCGAAACATCAGGAGAAAATGCCTCTAGAACATGGCCATATAGCCCAGGGAAAAACCTACAACAACCCAGAAAGGAAAGACATTCTCTTTGTGGTATGTACAGAAAATGTTTTTATCTAGCCTTCTCCCCTGAAATACTCGTTCAATCACACAATCCTCATTCGCAGCCTGTTCTGCCAGTTTCCAGAAACTGTTTGTCCATGTGATTCTCTACTGGTCCAAATAAACTCCTCGTTGGGTAGGAACTGGGACGAGGCCTAGAACGACATTGGCAAAACCTCAACAGTCACGCAACATTTGGACAAGCCACTGTGTTGGTGAGTGGGAGAATTCCTTTGTTGTTTTACTGAAGCAAAGCATTTGCTTAAAAAAATGTCAGAAAACAAAATCTGCCCAATGCCCAGTGACCTGCATTCCCAGCCAGAATAAAGACAGACAAGAGAATTTGGCACCAGGCACCTCGCAGCTCAGGTTACTGTGCAAACAGTGATTAAAACAGCCAGCCATGCACAAACAGATATTTTCTCCCCATCCTGTGGGCTGCAAAACACACCACGTCTCGCGCCTCAGGGGGGGAAAAAAAAGCAGACGGGATGAGATAACATCCATGTTGATCTCTAAAGGCCTGTGGATCCACACCTCACCCCAAATTCAATTTCCTCTTAAGGGACCAAATCGCTTTTTATGAGTGTTGATTCCCCAAGGAACAAGGAAGTTAAGTAGTAAGGAAAACATGAGTTGTTAATGATCTACCCACGGTAAGCTAAGCTTTCCTTGTTGGCTTCTACCGATTCTACTCCGCCAACTCTATTCAAACAACCCTCCGACGCACTGAAAATAAAGAGCAGGAAAGTTACAACTCATATAAAACTGGAAAGTCTTTCCTTCGCTCTCTCTCTACGCACCTTCCAGAAAGGACGCCAACCGGTCTGTACTAGGTCATGCTCTCTTAGGAAGTGGATTATGAAATGCCTAGTTTCTAAGCAGCATGGGAGGCATATTTATTTGAACCCTGAGGTGGAACAACAATATCCAGAGAAGTTAATAGCTTGAGTTGGCTGGAAGCTGCATGCAAGTTATTACAGTACTTGTGGGTGTGGCGGAATGGGCTTTTTTTGAGAGAGAGAAAAGACAGTCAAGCTTTGAAGTCTGCTTAGACATGCAGAATACAATTAAATATTGCTCTGCACCAGGCACAGCCTGACAGATCATTCTAAGCCGTTTATTATAAAACTGGCCTCCCTGCTTTGCCTGAAACACCATCATCTCCCTGAAAGTTTACATTACCGCTTCCCACACTGGCTTTCCAAGGGAAGGAGAGCAGGAAATACAATGAAGGAATAGTCCCTGCGTACACAAATCCCCCAGATGTTGCCGTTAAAACCACGGTAATAAATATGTCAAATAAAAAGGACATTCAGGGAAATCCTCATCAAAACTTTAATTTATTGTCAAAGGCTTTTCATGGCTGGAATCACTGGGTTGTTGTAGGTTTTTTCGGGCTATATGCCCATGTTCTAGAGGCATTATCTCCTGACGTTTTGCCTGCATCTATGGTAAGCATCCTCAGAGATTGTGAGGTCTGACCTCACAAACTCTGAGGATGCTTGCCATAGATGCAGGCGAAACGTCAGGAGAGAATGCCTATAGAACATAGTAATATAGGCCGAAAAAACCTACAACAACCCAAAACTTTAATTGGTTCCCTAGTCGAACAACATCATCTACCGTTGGTAAATGGTTGGCATTTGAGTGTTTTGGACTAGACGTGCTATTGGCTTAGTCTTTCTCCATGCAAATCTCAAGGGTCGTAAGAGCAAAAAATGCTTTGTGCTATTGTCCATGTTCTAAGTATAGATAGACTCCAGGTCTCCCTATTTATCTACTTATTTACCGTATTTATATTCCGCCCTTCTCACCCTGCAGGGGACTCAGGGAGGATCACAGTGCACATATACATGGAAAACATTCAATGCTATAGACACACAACATATATAGACAGACACACAGAGGCCATTTAACTTTCCAGCTTCATGAGGGTATGTTCGAATTCCGGCCACCGGAAGAGCTGTTAATTTAATATTTTTTTTGTCATGTCAGGAGTGACTTGAGAAACTGCAAGTCACTTCTGGTGTGAAAGAATTGGCCATCTGCAAGGACGTTGCCCAGGGGATGCCTGGATGATTTGATGTTTTTATCATCCTTGTGGGAGGCTTCTCTCATGTCCCCGCATGAGGAGCTGGAGTTGATAGAGGGAGCTCATCTGCCTCTCCCCGGATTCGAACCTGCAACCTGTTGGTCTTCAGTCCTGCTGGCACAGAGGTTTAACTTACTGCGCCACCGGGGGCTCCTGTCGCTTCACTGTCACTTCACTGTCTACTTGTGACACCGATGGAATACTTTCTCATTCTTTTGCACACTGCTGGAGATTTTTATGGCATCATAAATTAGTTAAATTAGCTTCCCTGCCTAAGCGGTACCTAAATTTCCTACTTGATTGATGCAACTGTCTTTCGGGCTGCAAAGGTCACCAGCAAGCTAGACAAATGGTCGGGAGCTTACTCTGACCCAGGCTGGTTTCGAACTCTGACTCAGGCTGGTTTCGAACTCATGATCAATAGTGATTTTAATGCAGCTGACTCCTAACCAGCCATATAACAACCTAGTCCTTAATAAAGAGAAGCATTCACATCTCCCCCAACAAGGCAAACAAGACACAAATGGTGTCCCACAGTTCCGTATACATATGTACCTTCAAGTAGCTTCAAGTCTCCTATCATCATCATCCCATGCATTTTTTCTTAGACAAGGAACACTCGGAGATGGTTTTGCCAGCTCCTTTGAACTACACCCTATAACATCAAGTATTTGCTGGTGGTCTCCAGATGTCACCTGGAATAACCCTGTGTCCAGTTCTGGGCACCATAATTCAATAACTATTTTAGAGAAGCTAGAACATGTACAGAGAAGGGCGACCAAAACAGTCAAAGGTTTGAAAGCTAAGTTCTTTGAGGAGCGACTTAGGGACCTGAGTAAATTGAATTTGGAGAATAAACAGTCAAGAGGGGCAGTGGAACATGCTGTCTGGGAGTGTGGTGATGTCTCCATCTCTGGAGGTCTTTAAGCAGAGAGTGGGTGGACATTTGTCTGGAGTGCTTTGATTGTGATCCTGCATGGTAGAATCATAGGATCATAGAGCTGGAATAGACCACTAGGGACATCCAATCCAACTGCCTGCCATGCAGGACAATACAATCAAAACACTCCCAACAGATGCTTAAAAACTTCCAGAGGAGGAGAATAGGGTTGGATCGGATGGCCCTTGTGGTCTCTCATGATTCTGTGATCAAAATACTAACCAGGACTAGTTCTAGGATCCCTTCCCCCTCTTTTCAGAAACCAAAATCCATAGATGCTCAAATATCTATACAGACAATGGAGAACAACACAGACCTTCTCCCACATTCCCACCAGCTGTGCCTCTAATCTTAGAGCTCAGACAGGCTCATATGGGAAGATACGGTCCTGCGTGGCAAGAAACTGTTGATCCAAGCGAACTGTGACAGAACCAGGACAAGAACTGTTTGAAATTCATTAAAACTTGAAACAGAAACTTTGTGCTCTTAAAAAAGCAATCTTGTTCCTGTCTATTTTAGGAGAGCACAAAGTATATTTTTCAGGAAAATTATTCTCAGTCTACATTAACATCACCAACTGTTATGGCAGTGAAGACCCATCAACTCTCCCAACTACTAGGTTGATAAAACGTTTTATTCTGGCCCTGAGGATTCTGAAACGGCCTTTCAATAGTGCTGGAACAAAACTGCATAATGTTCAATGTAGTAAGAATTACAACATGGATGAAAACACCAAATCACATAGATATTACCTGCAGAATTTGACAAAACTTGACTTTACTGGAAGCTTTAATTTATTATATTTATACTAGGAACCATTTTCCTAGTTCCAACAGACCTCACTACCTCTGAGGATGCTTGCCATAGATGCAGGCGAAACGTCAGGAGAGAATGACTCTAGAACATGGCCATATAGCCTGAAAAAACCTACAACAACCCAGTGATTTTGGCCATGAAAGCCTTCGACAATATATCAGAAGAAAGTTATCGCTACAGATATTTCATCTATGAGCTGAAAAGTAAAAGACCCACCATTGATCACATCTCATCTGGAATATTACGTTTAGTTCTGGACACCTCAATCTAAGAAGCCTACAGGCCAGGCATCGGCAAACTTTGGCCCTACAGGTGTTTTGGACTTCAACTCCCACAATTCCTAACAGCCTACCATAGATGTGGGCAAAACATCAGGAGAGAATGCTTATGGAGCATTGCCATACAGCCCGGAAAACTCACAGCAACTCAAATGTACTGGAATTTTACTTGTTGTCGTCATTTTATTTTATTTCAAATTTTATGATGTCATTGGGGTTTTTTTAGCTCTTGTATACTACACATTTTCTGTAAACCACCTGTAAGACACTTTTGTAAGTCACCTGTCTAAGCCACACTAAGTCTCAAATATAAAATGGAAAGAAGTGGGATGAAAGTGATAATTAAAATAATGATACTGGGAGTGCTTTGATTGTGTATTCTTGCATGGCGGACGATGAACTGGATGGCCTTTGTGGTCTCTTCCACCTCTGTGATCATCTGCGGTGAAGGCTCCTTCTTTGGAAGCTTTTAAGCAGAGGCTGGATGGCCATTTGTCAGGGGTGATTTGAATGCAATATTCCTGCTTCTTGGCAGGGGGTTGGACTGGATGGCCCATGAGGTCTCTTCCAACTCTTTGATTCTATGATTCTCCCAAAGGGATCAATAATATTTAAAATTAGAAAAGAGCAACCATGTCAAATAAATAGCCTACTGCAGGGGTCCTCAAACTAAGGCCCGGGGCCAGATGCGGCCCTCCAAGATCATTTACCCAAACCTCAGGGTCAACCTAAGTCTGGATCGACTTGAAAGCACACAACAACAACAGCAACAACAATCCTATATCATCAGCCAAAAGCAGGCCCACACTTCCCATTGAAATACTAATAAGTTTGTATTTCTTAAAATTGTTCTCCATTTTAATTATTGTATTAAGTGTTTTTATGCACTACAAATAAGATATGTGCAGTGTGCATAGGAATTCATTTATTTTTTTTCAACTTGTAATCCGGCCCTCCAGAAATTTGACGGACTGTGACCTGACCCTCTGTTTAAAAAGTTTGAGGACCCCTGGCCTACTGCATCATAAAGACCACAGACAGAAGGCAGGAAAAACAGAGCTGTGGCGAGATGGCAAAACCAATTGCTATGCTGGCTGGAAATGAGAATCAAATTGGGAAAAGTGTTATTCTCATTTTGAAAGCACACATTTCCTGAACATGCCCAAATATGTCCTATGCAACTTAAACATTCCCATGCCCAAACTGTTTTTTTTTATTTAGCCAAATGAAATCAATTCTGCTTTGAAGACAAAAGAAATACTCCGATTACAAACAACAGATCCAAAAGGTAGCCTGATTTTTCAGAATGCTACGAAGGATCTTGAAAGGAGCATTATTTAAGACAATGGATTGGATCCAAGGTGCCCCTTCCAAAAAGAGAAAGGATTTTTCCCATTTACTGACGGGAACAAAGTCCAAAACAGTTTGCATTACTTCCTCCTATGTTTTGAAACCACACAATGCACTGCCTTCTATATAGCAGATTTTCAAGGATTTCTGTGGAAGGGAAAGTTTAGCAAAAAGCATATCCTGCATCTCTTTAACCAACATGAGCAGACTCTGCATCCAACCAAATGCTCTGAAACATTCTGAAGTGGGAACAACTATCACTGGGGAGAAATCATAGAATCATAGAATCAAAGAGTTGGAAGAGACCTCATGGGCCATCCAGTCCAACCCCATTCTGCCAAGAAGCAGGAATATTGCATTCAAATCACCCCTGACAGATGGCCATCCAGCCTCTGTTTAAAAGCGTCCAAAGAAGGAGCCTCCACCACACTCCGGGGCAGAGAGTTCCACTGCTGAACGGCTCTCACAGTCAGGAAGTTCTTCCTCATGTTCAGATGGAATCTCCTTTCTTGTAGTTTGAAGCCATTGTTCTGCGTCCTAGTCTCCAGGGAAGCAGAAAACAAGCTTGCTCCCTCCTCCTTGTGGTTTCCTCTCACATATTTATACATGGCTATCATATCTCCTCTCAGCCTTCTCTTCTTCAGGCTAAACATGCCCAGTTCCTTGAGCCGCTCCTCATAGGGCTTGTTCTCCAGACCCTTGATCATTTTAGTCGCCCTCCTCTGGACACATTCCAGCTTGTCAATATCTCTCTTGAATTGTGGTGCCCAGAATTGAACACAATATTCCAGGTGTGGTCTAGCCAAAGCAGAATAGAGGGGTAGCATTACTTCCCTGGACCTAGACACTATGCTCCTATTAATGCAGGCCAAAATCCCATTGGCTTTTTTTGTCACCACATCACATTATTGGCTCATGTTTAACTTGTTGTCCACGAGGACTCCAAGATCTTTTTCACACGTACTGCTCTTAAGCCAGGAGTCCCCCATTCTGTATCTTTGCATTTCGTTTTTTCTGCCAAAGTGGAGTATCTTGCATTTGTCACTGTTAAACTTCATTTTGTTAGTTTTGGCCCATCTCTTTAATCTGTCAAGATCGTTTTGAATCCTGCTCCTGTCCTCTGGAGTATTGGCTATCCCTCCCAATTTGGTGTCGTCTGCAAACTTGATGATCCTCCCTTCTAATTCTTCATCTAAGTCATTAATAAAGATGTTGAACAGGACCGAAATGTTGCTTTTAAGATCAGTTCCACTCCTTATTTTTCTCTTTTTTATGTAATGGCTGCTTTGAAGCCTTGTTCCAGATTACCAAAAACAGAATGACAATTCTAATGGAAATCTGTGTTTGTACGAATCTTTGTGTGTGTAGCAAACACTACCCATGCCACAACAAAAGAACAGCAATGAACTTTAATAATTAATAGATATCCAGAACACCTTGTACTAAATGACAAGGCATGTTAAAAATAGTTCAGATCTGCTGGGAACATTTTAAAAAACACAATAATCAGACAAACCAGCAATTAGAGAGATTTAGTGTTCACGAAAAGGTTATGCAAATTCCCCAGGTTGCTAAGTGTTAGGAAGCATCGAAGCAGGAACAAAGTCTGCCTATAAAAATGTTTAAAAAGATGGCATGCCTCAAATGTTCTCTGTTCCCATTCTAGTTTAAGATATAACAAAATAAAAAGTCATAAAATGTGGATTTTGCCATCTGTGTTACAAATGGATTGCCGTGGACAATGATGCTGAAAGGGAAGCATTGATCCAAATTACTCAGAGTCATCAAAAGCCCATGAAGATAAGGGAACCATATATACATCAAAACACCCTGAGGATTATGTCCAAAGTCCACTTGGTTTAGAAGTCTGTTTCTTGCAGCTGTCGTCCACTGATACTGGGAATTTGGAGGACACATTTTTCTTCCTCCACATAAACAGGAAGCTGAATCTATCCCACTAGCGTGTCACTCCATTTTCCCCACATTATTTAGATAAGATAACAGTGCTGTTCTGACTATTCTTCCCCAACCTGGTCCCTTTTGTTGGTTTTGAATGACAGCGCCCATCATTATGTACAATAACGGCTAAACTGTGAACTGTTGCAATCCAAACAATCAGGATTACATCAGATTGGAGAGGTTGATCTCACCACCCATCATCTTTTATGTGTTGGGAAAATCCTACTATTGGATTCAGTTCAGACACTGATTTGTTCATATTTTCCGAGGCTCAATCGCCGGTGAGATAAAATAGAAAACAGGGGCTCTTGGTTCATGTATTTCCCTTCTGCTGCCTGTGTCAATGATATTGAAACTCTCATGTCTGAAAAGTGGGGTTCCCAGTTCCGCAAAGGAGCTGCAATGGCCAAAAAGGGGTGTGTGCCACAGGAAGTTCATTTCAGGGTGACAATGCTGAGAAAACTCTTAACTTGTACGAACAAGCCTTTAATTATCTTCAACACGAGAAAACAAATAAATCAACATATGCCAGAAGAGTGGCCACAAGCCTTATGGCTGCTAACAAGATCTCCCAAGGCATTACTTACATGTTGGAAGAGGTGCTTAGTAAACCATTTTCTGAAAGAAGTAAGAAAGCTGTAAAAGGGAAATTGACTTCAGCTTACAGGTCCAATCTCTATATAGTGGGTACTATACTTTGGGGTTTTTTTTAATCTATAAAGTATATCTGAAGTCACTTTAAGTCATCCCTCCACATTTACAGTTTTGACTTTTGCAATGATGGGGACCTTCCACATAGACACATAACCCAGAGTATCAAGGCAGATAATCCACAATATCCGCTTTGAACTGGATTATCTGAGTCCACACTGTTATATAATCCAGTTCAATGTGGATTTTATACAGCTGTGTGGAAGGGGCCTTGATTGTTCATGGATTTGATTAACAATATTATCTTTGGGCCTTCCAGTGTGACTCCATAGTCAACTTCCTCTACTCATGCTGGAGGACCAAGATTTTTCTAGAGAGAACATTTATCTAGGAATCTCTAGGTCCTCTAGAGAGAGCCTATGGTCAGTCATGTTAGAAAACCTAAAAATTCCTAGAGAATATATGGATCTGAAAAAAGGAGGAAAGTTTACAAAGTTTACAAAGAAAGTTCCTTGGCAACTGTGGCCGGAACTGAGCACAACCTCCAAAGATGCCGAAAGATGGGGGGAAGCCTATATAATGCCTCTATCTGTTGTCTGTCTTGTCAATATATAATTGGCATTGAATGTTTGCCATATATGTGTTCTGTGATCTGCCCTGAGTCCCCTTTCCAGGTGAAAAGGGCAAAATATAAATACTGTAAATAAAATAAATAAATAATATGGGACATATGCATCTCTTTGTGTTTTAGCTTGTTGCTTTTTTGGACAAAAAAATACATTTTTAAAAAGAACGAGTGAAGAGTCCAGCAGGCAGGGAAGTTTTACTGGAGATGACCAAAGCAAGAGAAGGACAGAGTGGGATTAAAAGGTTTGTAGGCCAGCAGAATGCCTACTGGAACCAATGAATTGATTATACCCACAGATCTGTCATCATGGAATAGTATGATCGAGGTCCTTCTGTGCCAACTGGGTCACAGCAACCGCAACCCCTGGCTTATCTATATTCGTTCCAGACGAAATGTACTATGCAGCAATTGTGTTTATGCTATTTAAGCTGAACTTCTGAAAAGATGAACAGATGGTTCTGATCAAATGTAAGAACAGGCAGTAATAAATCTTAGGTTACCAAACCAAGTTCTTACCTGCAAGGCCTTTTTTTTAAGGAAAGAAAAGAGGTAAGGAAAAGATGAAATATAATAGAGGAAGGAACCAGCCAAACCAACTTTGTGTATTCCTTGACTAAGAAATCCCCATAAAATCTATGGGGTTGCTATAAGTTGACATGAGACTTCAAGGCACACAGCCACACATAAACACAAATCCCACAAAAATGTGGGGAGATCAGAACATACCAGCATTGCCTACGGGCAGGCGTCTTTGGCAGGAGATCATCTACTTCTGTGTAAACACAGGGCAAGCTTACATAATTTGACAACAGAGCTCAATGCAGGGTGTGACTAGGCTTGAGAGCCCAAAATATGTAGGCCTGAGTTACAAGAATCACAAGCCCAGATTGTTCAACTCCATTCTTCGGGTCAATGATAGGTGCAAAGGAAGCACTCTGCCCAATGCTCAGCAGTTGCTCTCCCATGAAAACAGGGAACCACAGAATTGAACCATGGCGTTGGAAGGGACCCCAAGGGCAATCCAGCCAAACCGCCTTCTGCCATGAAGAAATACACAAGCCAAGCACTCCCAAAAGATGGCCATGCAGCCTCTGTTTAAAAATCTCCAAAGAAGGAGATTCCCAGGCAGCATACTCCAGCTCTTAATGTCCAAATAGTTAGATGGAATTTCTTTTTCTGCAATTTGGATCCACTGGTCCACTGTGTCCCACTCTCCACTTCAGAAAACAAGTTGGTCCCCTCCTGAATGTGACATCCTATATGTCAGTGGTTCTTAACCTGTGAGTCCCCAGGTGTTTTGGCCTACAACTCCCAGAAATCCCAGTCGGTTTACCAGCTGTTAGGATTTCTGGGAGTTGAAGGCCAAAAACATCTGGGGACCCCAGGTTGAGAACCACTGCTATATGTAAACATGACTATTATGACTCCTCTCAATCTTCTTTTCTCCAAGCCAAACATCCCCAGCTCCCTCAGATGCTCCTCATGGGGCCTAGCTTCTAGATTTTTGACCATTTTGGTAGCTCACCTCTGGACACAACCTAGCTTGTAAATCTCCTAGTGTTATTCCAGGTGAGGGGATATGACATTCCCTTGATCTGGACACTATACTCCCATTGATGTAGCCTAGTATCACACTGGCTTTTTTAGCTGCCACATCATACTGTTGACTCGTGTTTAGCTTATAGTGTACTAAGACTCCTAAATCCCTTTCACGTGGGCTGTTGTCAAGCCAGGTGCTACCTACCCTAGATCTCTACTTTTTGTATCAGTACCTAACACTTCTTCACGCTTTTGGCAAATCAGCTGAATATGAGCCAATGAAAAATGCCTCTCTCAGATCTCCTCATAGATATAAGACATTATCCTAGGAAAATATACTCTCCCCACCACTCCACCTGTTAGGCTATACAGAACTTTGTTGTGTGCCTTCAAGTTGTTTCCGACGTATGGCAAACCTAAGGTGAACTTATCCTGTGGGCTTTTGGCAGGATTGTTCAAAGAGGGTTTGCCTTTGCCTTTCTCGGAGATTGGGAAAATGTGACCTACCCAAGAACATCCAGTAAGTTTCCATCGCTGAGTAGACATTTGAACCTTGTTCTCTAAACCACTGGCTCTCAACTCCACAACTATGTAAACTATTTCAAACCACCACCAAATTTTATTTCCATTCCTCTAGTTGAGAGTAGAAGCAACTCCAACCTTCCAGACTGTCTTGCAATTCAGTTCTCAAAGGCCCCTGCCAGCATAGTGGCATGTGATTGTGGGAATTGTAGTCCAAAAAGGGTTAATGATTCCATACCTCTCTGTTTTAGACTGCAGTTCCCATGCTTACCAATAGATCCTTGTAATCCTTAAGAAAAGGCATCACTGGGATGCCACAGGTTTCTGTTTTTCATTAACATCTTTACAAATGACTCAGATAACAGATAAAACCAATGCTCATTAATTTTGCAGATGACACCAAACTGGGAGGAGTAGCTAATACCTTAGAAGACAAAAATCAGAATTCGTGGTGACCTAACAGATTGAGGGTCTAGGACAAAACTAACAAAACAGATTTCAACAGATTTGGGGAGGAAAATTCAGAAGCACACATGCACAGTGATTGATACTTGACTTCAAAGCATTCCCTGAGATCCTAGCACCTTGATAGACTACATGCTTAACATGAGACAACAGTGTGATGAAGCAACAAAACTCACTGTAATTCTAGATTGGATCAACAGCTCCATTTGTAGTAGTGTTTCCCAAACTTTAGTCTTCCAGGTATTTTGGACTTCAGCTCCATGAATTCCTAGCCACTGGACAAGTTTAATGGGATCTCTGGGAGTTAAAGTCCAAAACAACTGGAGGAACAAAGACTGGGAAGGGAACCACTGCATGATCATGTTCAGATTAAAGAAAGTAAGAACCGCTCTATTCTGCTTTGGTGAGATCCCCACTTGCAAACCTGTATCAAGTCTAAGGACTCAGACAAACTGTCGAAAGGAAGGCAACCAAGATCGCAAAAGATCTGGAACCTGAGTCCTATAAGGAATGGCTTAGAAAGCTGGGTAGAAAAGAAGACGAGAGAGGGCATCACAGTCCCTTTTAACATCTGATATCTTATAGAGGAGACAAAAATATATTGTTTTTGCCGCTTCAGAAACCAGGAGTCAGCTTGAAAGAAAAGAGATGCTACCAAGACAAATGAGGAACTGAGAAAGTGGGCAGTTTAGCTGGATCTTCTGGTGCTCCAGGTGGTAGACCCTAAATTTGCAGATTCAAATGTAAGAAAAGAGGTTGGAAAAACATCTGTAAGAACTTCCTGACAGTAAGAGCTGTTTGACAGTGGAAGAGCTTATCTCAGAAAGTGATAGACTCTGCTTTGCTGAGGTTGGGTGGGCACCTGGGTCAGACCAAAGTGCCAATATTGTTGATAATTTTGTTTACATCGTTAGCCAACTGGTTGCCTATGAACAAACTACCAACAGAAAAGGAGAGCAACTACATCTTTGTCTCTCATTCCTAGTGTTTGCAGAAACATCTTGCCTCTAAGATGTTTGATATGACAGCTGTTCTTAGGAGAGACTGATTGTCCCCATCTCTTTCAATGACCCAATCCCAGTCTAAGTATGCGGCCATTGCTACATCCTGAATTCAAGCCTTATAATAACCAAAGGTTATTTACATAACTTTAAAGCAGATGTTAAAGACACTGAAATAGTTAAATCAACGAATATTTGACTCAATCATTCATCAGAATTGGAATCAAGAAATTAAAGGAAAAAAGGGCTTGGAAGGAACTAGACCAGATCCTAAAGCGTAACTATATAATCCCGAAGAAGTAAAAGGTGGTTCATGGTCTTGTGTTTCCTATTTCTATATGTGGTCGTAAAAGCTGGATATTTAAGAATATCTCCTAAATATCTCCCCCGGTAGCGCAGTGGGTTAAAGCGCTGAGCTGCTGAGGTTGTGGACCAAAAGGTCGCAGGTTCCATTCCAGGGAGCGACATGAGCTTCCACTGTCAGCCCTAGCTTCTGCCAACCTAGCAGTTTGAAAACATGCAAATGTGAGTAGATCAATAGGTACTGCTCTGGTGGGAAGGTAATGGCACTCCTTGCAGTCATGCCAGCCACATGACCTTGGAGGTGTCTATGGAAAACGCTGGCTCTTCGGTTTAGAAATGAAGATGATCACCACACCCCCGTCAGATACGACTGGACTTAATGTCAGGGGACAACCTTTACCTACTAAATTAAAATGTGATGCTAGAGAAGAGTTCAGCAAATACCACAAACTGCTAAAAGGACAAATACATGAGTCCAAGAACAAACCAAGCCTGAAGCCAAGATAACGGAGCTGAAGCTCTCACACTTTGGAAATATCATAAGACATGATAAGGTAAAGGTAAAGGTTTTCCCCTGACATTAAGTCCAGTCGTGTCCGACTCTGGGATGTGGTGCTCATCTCCATTTCTAAGCCAAACAGCCAGCGTTATCAATAGACACCTCCAAGATCATGTGTCCAGCATGACTGCATAGAGCGCCGTTACCATCCTGCAGAAGCAGTACCTATTGATTTATTCAGATTTGTATGTTTTTGAACTGATAGGTTGGCAGAAGCTGGGACTAACAGCAGGAGCTCATGTCGCTCCCCAGATTCAAACCTGCAACCTTTCGATCAGCAAGTTCAGCAGTTCAGTGCTTTAACCCACTGCACCATTAGACTCAAACAATGTTGCTTTGTAAGGCCGAAGGCAGGAAGAAAAATTGGAAGTCCACATTTCAGATGGATTGATTCCACCAAAGAAGTCAGGGTTCCTCTGAAACTGCAATACCCAAGCAGGGCTGTTGAGGATAGGGTGACTTGGTGGTCTTTCATTCACAAAGTCAATGCTTATGGAGGTCTTTTTTTGTTTGTTTTGCCTCCAAACCCAGAATCTAGCACTAGCTATCTTTTTTACGCTCTGCTCACAATCGTCTGGAAAACTCCAGCTGTTCATTGTTGCAGAGAAATGCCAAATGAAGCGGACATTGGTCTGACTCAGCAAAGCAGAACTTTTGATTTCATGCCAAGAGCAACACTACATGATAAGCAGGAATGACACATCCAGCGCTTCTTCCAGCTGCAAGCTGTACCGCCAGAATGAACAAACCATCACTAGGATAACTCATATGCAGAGCTAGGAGATATCCCTTTTTGAACTATGATTACCAGAAGACTACAACTCACGTGGCAATTGACTACACTGTGTGGGGGATGATAGGCACTGTAGTTCTAAAGGTTCTGCTAATATGGTCAACCCAACAGTTTCCATTTGGAAAGAACTGCATTTAGAAGGTCTGGGGCACTGCGACAACAAGCAAATGACACCAAGACTAACTGAACCACCTAAACTGGGTTTTACAGGCCAGTGGATACTCCACCACAGACATCAGAAGAGCTGCAAGACCGAGAACAAGCCACGAGAAGAAAGACCCAGAGGAAAAGTGTTATTGTCATACAACAAGGGAAACACTAACCACATAGGGAAGCTGATGAGGAAACACAACCTACAAACTATCTACAGACCCACTAAGAAAATCCAACAAATGCTACATTCAGCTAAGGACAAGAGGGATCCTCTCACTTCTGCAGGAGTCTACCATATACCATGTAGCTATGGTCAAGAAGTCTCCATAGGGAACACCAAACGCAGCAGCATTGCCCAAACACGAATTAAGGAACATGAAAGGCACTGCAGACTACTTCAACCAGAGAAGTCAGCCATAGCAGAGCACCTGATAAACCAACCTGGACATAGCATATTATTTGAGAACACAGAAATGCCAAAGAAATACCGTATATGGCTACATAGAGAAGCCACTGAAATCCACAAGCAAGTGGAAAATTTCAATAGAAAGGAAGAAACCATGGAAATGAACAAAATCTGGCTACCAGTATTTTTAAAAAAATCTAAAATTATAACAGCAAATAGAGAACAACACTCAAACACAAGGGAACTCCAGACAAGAAACAATCAGTGACAGCTAATCACCCCTCAACAAAGGATTCCCCCAGGCAGTAACAGGGCACACCTAAAAACTGTCAGGCCATCAAATGCTAATCAAGGTAGTCAATTAAAACATTCACACCTAGCTCCAACAGACAAGAGTTCTTTCTCCCACCCTGGACATTCCACAGATATATAAATCCAATTTCCTAGTTTCCAACAAACCTCACAACCTCTGAGGATGCCTGCCATACATGGAGGCAAAACGTCAGGAGAGAATGTTTCTAGAACATGGCCATATAGCCCGAAAAACCTACAACAACCCAAATTACATACAAAACATCACCAAACACAGATTTGCAACCAAGCTCTACAAACCAAACACAGATTTGCAACCAAGCTCTACAAACCAATTTAAAGGCTGATGAATTAGAAACAATTTTTAATGGTGAGGAATTAACAACTCCGTCATCTGCGTACATGATTTCTGCAACTCTTTATAGTTTTTGCCCTTCTTGCCGTTAGTTGTCTAAAAAACATCCCCGTGACCTCAGTGTGGCCTTACACTCACTCCTCTGAATACGCACACGTTATCTGGTTCTAATCAGCCAAGACTTTCCTTCAGCAGGCTGTCATTTCATATCACTGATGCAGATTACTAACTTAAAAAGTATTGCAAGTAGATAGATGCAGAAATCAGCACTAGGAAAATGAAAAAGTGGGGAGGATGAAATGTAGAGTGCGGAGGGGCAAAAAAAGCAAGCAAAGAAGAGTAGATAAGAGAAAATCTGTCTCTTGTGTGTTAATCCTGGGTGGAGGCTTTAAAGATTATCAAAAATTTTGGAATGAACTGATCAGGTCAATTTTATGAACTGTCACCTACAAACGTGTTGGAAGAAAGTCTAGCATGCTCTATGATGCACATTCATCATTCGAACTGCAATGGGTGCAGTTTGCAACCATTTCAATTCCATGAATCCTAGGAGTTGTAATTTTACAAGGTCTTCAGCCTTCTCTGTCAAAGAGGGCTTGTTGTTGTTCATTCGTTCAGTCGTTTCCAACTCTTCGTGACTTCATGGACTAGCCCACGCCAGAGCTCCCTGTCAGTCGTCACCACCCCCAGCTCCTTCAAGGTCAATCGTGTCACTTCAAGGATGCCAACCATCCACCTTGCCCTTGGTTGGCTTGTCTTCCTTTTTCCTTCCATTTTCTCCAGCATCATTGTCTTCTCTAAGCTTTCCTTTCTTCTCATGATGTGGCCAAAGTACTTCATCTTGGTCTCTACTATCCTTCCCTCCAATGAGCAGTCGGGCTTTATTTCCTGAAGTATGGACTGGTTGGATCTTCTCGCTATCCAAGGCACTCTCACAATTTTCCTCCAATGCCACTGTTCAAAAGCATCTATCTTCCTTCGCTCAGCCTTCCCTATGGTCCAGCTCTCACATCCGTAGGTGACTATGGGGAATACCATTGCTTTAACTATGCGGATCTTTGTTGCAAGTGTGATGTCTCTAATCCTCACTATTTTATCAATATTGGTCCTTGCTCTCCTCCCAAGAAGTAAGCATCTCCTGATTTCCTGGCTGCAATCTGCAGTTATCTTTGCACCAAGAAATACAAATTCTACCACGGCCTCCACGTTTTCTCCCTCTCTTTCCCAGTTGTCAATCATTCTTGTTGCCATAATCTTGGATTTTTTTGATGTTTAGCTGCAACCCGGCTTTTGCGCTTTCTTCTTTCACCTTGATTAGAAGGCTCCTCAGCCCCTCCTCGCTTTCGGCCATCAAAGTGGTGTCATCTGCATATCTAAGGTTGTTAATGTTTCTTCCAGCAATTTTCACCCCAGCCTTGCATTCGTCAAGCCCCACACATCGCATGATGTGTTCTACATACAAGTTGAATAGGTTGGGGGAGAGAATACAACCCTGCCGGACGCCTTTCCCAATGTTGAACCAGTCTGTTGTTCTATGGTCAGTTCTTAGAGGGCTAATGACTCTCAAAAATACAAATCCCAGGATTCCAATGGCAGTGAAAGTGGTGTCAAGCTGCATTAGGTTTACACCCAAGGAGCCCCCCTGATCTGGCCAATTCTTTGCAGAAGCTAGTCTCACAACAACCCTAAGAAGTAGGAAAATATTAGAGGAAAGAATAAGGCCACTGAGTTTCAAGGCAGTAGGTTACTTGACAATTATATGTTCCAACCAGTATGCTACCCTGGTTATCCATTCTGATCTCTAGTCTTTGCACCCCTGGCACAGATTGGCCTATGATACCCACATATGGTGATGTTCTGTGACACAACACGAAACTAGAAGCCAGGTTTTGTGCTAGAGGTGGTTGCAAGTGCATTTGCTGTAGTAAGCCTGACATAATTGCTCTACCTTGGGATTCAAGAATCTCTCTCCAAAGCACTGTGGGTGGCATCGCAGTCGGGCAAATGATTATACAGCCCTCAGCTAGAATTCCAAAGAAGACTTTTCTACCTCCCACAAATGCCAGAAGGTTCCTGCCAACCCAAAACTCTGTTTCTCAGAGGGTTCCTGCCAATTTAAAACTCAATTTCCCAGCTCAAAGGCAAGGCTCCCCTTCCATCAAAAACTGTGAGAGAAGCAGAGAGCATCTAATGTAGTGTAATGCTATGAGTGCTGGATTACAACTCTGGAGATGAACATGCAGATCCCCTTTTAACCAGGGAAAATGACGAGGTGACTTTGTGCAAATCACAGTCTCTCAGCACTGGAGACCAACTTCATAGAATCTTAGAGTTGCAAGAGACCTAGTGGGCCACCCAGTCCAATCCTTTTTCTGCCAAGAAGCAGGAAAATCACATTCAAAGCACCCCCGAGAGATGACCATCCAGCCTCTGCTTAAAAGCCTCCAAAGAAGGAGCCTCTACCACAGTCTCTCCAGGGCAGAGAGAGAGTTCCACTGCTGAGCAGCTCTCGCAGTCAGAAAGTTCTTAATGTTTACATGGAATCTCCTTTCCTGTAGTTTGAAGCCATTGTTCTGCACCCTAGTCTTCACCACAGCAGAAAACAAGTTTGCTCCCTCCTCCCTATGACTTCCTCTCACCAATTTATGGCCATCATGTCTCCTCTCAGCTTTCTCTTCTGAAGGCTAAACATGCCCGCTCTTTAAGCCGCTCCTCATAGGGCTTATTCTCCAGACCCTTGCTCATTTTAGTCACCTTCCTCTGGACACATTCCAGCTTGTCAACATCTCCTTTCAATTGCAGTGCCTAGATTTGGACACAGTGTGATTCCAAGTGTGGTCTGACCAAGGCAGAATAGAGGGGTAGCATGAACCCTAAAAAAGCCAATGGTATTTTGGCCTGCATAAACAGGAGGATGGTGTCTAGATCCAGGGATCTAGACACCATAATCCTGTTTATGCAAGACAAAATCCCATTGGCTTTTTTAGCCGCCGCATCACATTGTTGGATCATGTTCACCTTCCTGTCCATGAGGACTCCAAAGATCTTTTTCCCACGTCCTACTGTCGAGCCAGGAATCATCCCCCATTCTGTTTTCTTTGCATTTAATTTTTTTCTGCGTAAGTGGAGTATCTTGGATTGTCCCTGTTGAAGTTCATTTTGTGAGTTTCAGCCAATCATCTCTCTAATCTGTTAAGATCGCTTTGAATTCTGCTCCTGTTTTTTGGAGTATTGGCTCTCCCTCCCAATTTGGTGTCGTCTGCAAACTGGATGATCCTGCCTTCTAACCTTTCATCTAAAGTCATTAATAATTCAGGATGAAGCAATTTCATATGTTCATTCAATAACATCAGGGAACTGTGTAAGACTAAAAAGCACTGAACACCATGTCAAACAATTATAATCCACTCTCTGTGTCCACTGATTCTCCATCCATGGATATAACAGTCATTTGAAGGCAACCATAAGGATGGGTTGTTGTAGGTTTTTTCGGGCTGTATGGCCGTGGTCTAGAGGCATTCTCTCCTGACATTTTGCCTGCATCTATGACAAGTATCCTCAGAGGTAGTGAGTAGAGGTAGAGGTAGTGACTACCTCTGAGGATGCTTGCCATAGATGCAGGCGAAACGTCAGGAGAGAATGCCTCTAGACCATGGCCATACAGCCCGAAAAAACCTACAACAACCCAGTGATTCTAGCCATGAAAGCCTTCGACAATACAACCATAAGGATATTGTGGTGCTCCATGAAAATAGGTTCGGCACCCCTACTTTAATCTAAGGACTATTATTTCTCCATGCTTATAGTATTCCACACGTCACTTCTTTCCACGATGAAAAGGAAGCATTGGGGAGAATCACCCTCTGGGTTTCTCAGAACAAATCTTACCAAGAAAAACCCAAGATAGGTTTGCTTTTGGATCACCATGAGTTGGAAATGACTTTAAGACATACAACACACCGGAAGAAGCACAGTACTTCTCCAACTTCCAAAATGGTTCTGGCCCAGTTTACCTGTCCAAACGTATCTCCCACTATGAGCCACCTAGGACCTTAAGATCGTCCGGGGAGACCTTGCCCGTTGTCCCCCCACCATCCCAATCGTGTTTGGTGGGGACAAGAGACAGGGCCTTCTCCATGGTGGCCCCTCAGCTATGGAATTCCCTCCCAAGCAAAATCAGATCTGCTCCATCTCTCCTGATCTTCTGAGAAAAAATGAAATCCTGGCCGTGGGATCAGGCCTTTGCGGACTAGACTGACTTGGTAGCAAAGCTATGGTTTTAATGGACTCTGATGGACTGCTTTTAGGACGACAACTTAAACTGGCAATTGTTTTAATGTTTTTTTATTGTTTTAATTTAATATGCGTATTTATGTTTTTGTTGTTAGTCGCCCTGAGTCCCTCTGTGGAGGTTGAGATAAGACGGGATATAAATGACCGAAATAAATAAATAAAAAATAAATACTAACTAATAAATAAATGCACTAGGCATGAAAATAAAATATATTCCCAAATCCTCATTTTAAGTATAGCTTCCATGTCAACTATCAGTTTGCCATGCAAAATATATCACGATAAGTGTTGTTGCTGCTATGTGCCTTCAAGTCAACTCTAATTTATGACATTATTCTATTTTGGTGAGATTTTTTTGCAGAGGATGTTTATCATTGCCTTCCCCTGAGGTCGAGGGTATATAACTTGCCCAAGATCACCAGCAGGCTTCTAGAATTAAATAGGGATTTGAACCCCCCTCTCCCAATTCCAGTCCAACACTTAAGCCACAATACCATAATTATCATCATCACCATCATTATTAACAATAATACTATTAAAAGGCACTGCAGACTACTTCAACCAGAGAAGTCAGCCATAGCAGAGCACCTGATGAACCAACCTGGATACAGCATTTTATTTGAGAACACTGAAATGCTGGACCACTCTCACAACCACCATGTCAGACTACACAGAGAAGCCATTGAAATCCCCAATAAGCATGTGGACAATATCAACAGAAAGGAGGAAACCATGATAATGAACAAAATCTGGCTACCGGTATTAAAAAACTCTAAAATTGCAACAGCACAACAACAGAGAGGAAACAAACAAGGACATCTAATCACCTCTCAACAAAAGTTTGCTCTAGGCACTGTCAGGCCATTATATGCTAATCAAGGTGGTCAGCTGAAACATTCACACCTAGCTCCAGCAGACAAGAGTCCTTTGTCCCACCCTGGTCATTCCACAGATATATAAACCCCTTTTCCTAGTCCCAACAGACCTCACTACCTCTGAGGATGCTTGCCATAGATGCAGGCGAAACGTTAGGAGAGAATGCCTCTTGACCATGGCCATACAGCTCGAAAAAACCTACAACAACCCAATAATACTATTATTGAACAAGATACAAAGCAGCTCACAAAGAACAGTGCAATTTAAAATCTGAAATGTACAAATATTAAAATAAAATTAAACATTAATGAATTATAATCACTTAAGACACATTAAAAACTGTTACAATAATAAATACCACATAAGATACAGAATGCAAAGCCTATGAGTAAACAATGTTAATCCAAAGTATCCTGGTAGCCAAGACGGACAATTCAAAATGGTCACAAACCAGACAGACAAACCAGACACACAAACCAGACACACAAACCATCCCTGAAACAGACAGGGATTTACTCAGAAGATACAAAACTTGGAAAAATTACATTGTGGACAATAATTCCAAGAATTCCTATCCCAAAAGGGTAGCTTTGGGAGCTATAGCCTGAAAATGATTTGCTTTAAGAGACCTCTGCTTTAAGAGACCTCTGCTGAGTGAGAATGATCACTTCTATCCATCAGCTCAACCTGCCTTCCATTTGCAGGCTGTAGGAAATCAGATTAGTAGGAAGTGCATTGAAATAAAACACCAGCAAAGCATTACTCCACCCAAAAGTATGAAAATTCCCAAAAGGTATCAATAACATTTTAGAGCTAGGAGCAAGATTGAGACTCCATCCCCAGCACATCCATTCTTTGGGGGTAATAACGCAGCAGAAAGTAATGCAAGGAAAGCAATTCAGCCCAACTGCAGCTTTTCACAAGCGCCATTCATCACTCCGCTTCCAGACAGCAATGTGCATGGAAAAGCAAACATGTTTAAGTTGCTGTGACCTTTGAACCCACAAACCGCTTGCAAAGAGGCATGATGTGTGTTTTCTGGAAAACAAACACCAAGATCAACTGTTGCCAAGGAAAGAACAGGTCTTTTGAGTAGCAAATGGTTCCCCTGTGGTTTTCGCACCTATGATTTTGGCTTGATGGGCAAGAAGCCGGCTTCAAAGCCTCAAACGAATCAAAATATCCCCTGCAAAAACCACTTAACATAACTCTGAGAGTTGTAAACAGGGCTGCTTTGTGTATAGGAAGAAATTGCTATGGCCAGGGGGCATTTTGAAAAAGATACTTATTGTTAACCAGCTGGGGTTTCTCTATGCTGAAAATACATTTAGATATTCATATATTATATACCCCAAATATGTGTGGGAGATGCATTCCCAAACTTTGCATGGATACCTGGAGTAATGGATAAAAGCAAACCCTATTTAAAGAACGACTGCTGGGTCAAGAATACCATTTTTTAAAACGGTATTAAAATTGTGTCCTAGAAAGTAAAGCAGTGCCACGGAAAGAAATAATTTAAGGCCATATAAAGTTAGGCTATGTAAATATTCTCAGAAGGAAGGTGCCAATTATTTGTTTGTTAAAATCCTCGCAAATAAGGACTTCTTCACTGACATTCAGAAACAAGGAAGACCTCTACGAAAGCACTACTCCATAATTAGAGTGCTATCTCTAAAAGCACTATACCCAGTTAGCCTGAATCATGAATTTTAAACTTATGTTTTGTGTTTGCTATATTTTCATCTTTGTTCAATGAATTTGAATATATTTATTTTGTAAAAATACGTTTTAATGTATGTATTTTATATAATATTTATGACGATGATGTGTTTTAGCTATGTTGTAACCTATCTCGAGGTATGAGGAGGGCAGCTAAGAAATACTACTACTACTATTATTATTGACACAAAAGCACAGTATGTCACAGCAAACGAGATCTCTATGCTGGATTTCGTATCACAAAATCACAAGTCGAACACTTCCCAAGCATCTAGGACTGTGTGAGGTATTTTCAAATGATGCGTGCAGATCCAAGTCAGATGGCCTTTTGCAGTTGACAGATCATGATTTTGTCAATGTTTATTGTTTCCAAATGCCGGCTGGGATCTTTTGGCACAGCAGCCAGTGCGCCAATGACCACTGGGACCATCTGTACTGGTTTATGCCAGAGCCTTTGCAGTTCGATTTTGAGGTCCTGATAGCGGCTGAGTTTTTCCTGTTGTTTTTCCTCAATGCAGCTGTCACCTGGTATGGCACCATCAATAATCCAAACTTTTTTCTTTTCCACAATCGTGATGTCTGGTGTATTGTGTTCCAAAACTTTGTCAGTCTGGATTCAAAAGTCCCACAGTATTTTTGCATGTTCATTTTCCACGACCTTTGCGGGTTTATGATCCCACCAATTCTTTACTGGTGGCAGGTGGTACTTGTGACATAAGTTCCAGTGATTCATCTGGGCCAGAGTTGTGCCTCTATTTGTAGTCCGTCTGTGTGATTTTCTTGGAACAACTGAGGCTATGGTCCATGGTTTCATCAGCTTCCTTGCACAGTCTGCATTTTGGGTCATCCACTAATTTTTCGATTCTGGCCTTAATTGCATTGGTTCTGATGGCTTGCTCCTGGGCTGCAAGAATCAGGCCTTCTGTCTCCTTCTTCAGGGTTCCATTTGTGAGCCATTATTATTATTATTATTATTATTATCATTATCATTTGATACATAACAAGATTAGTACACAGCAAACAAGATCACTTTGCTGACTTTTGTATTTGATCACATGCCAGACACTTCCTAAGTGTCTAGGACTATGTGATGTAATGTGTGCAGATCCGAGTAGGGTGGCCTTTTGCAGCTGACAGATATTAATTTTGTCAACGCCAATTGTTTTTTAAGTGCAGGCCAATGTCTTTAGGCACTGCACTCAGTATGCTGATCACCACTGGGACCACCGTCACTGGCTTGTGCCAGAGTCTTTGCAGTTCAGTTTTTAAATCCTCGTATTGTGTCAGCTTTTCCAGTTTTTTTGTTGCTTATTTGTTCAGTTGCTTCCGATTCTTTGTGACTTCCTATACCAGCCCACGCTGGAGTTCCCTGTCGGCCGTCGCCACCCCCAGCTCCTTCAAGGTCAAGCCAGTCACTTCAAGGATACCATCAATCCATCTTGTCCTTTTTCGACCCCTCTTCCTTTTTCTCCAGCATCTTTTCCAGTTCCTTCTCATCAAACCTGCTGTCACGTGAGATTGCAACATCAACTATCCATATTTTATTTTTTTCCACGATTGTGAAGTCAAAATTATTGTGCTCCTAAACGCTGTTAGTCTGAATTTGAAAGTCCCAAAGTGTTTTGTTATGTTCATTTTGTGTAACGTTTTCAGGCTTGTGATCCCACCAGTTCTTTGTCACAGGCGGATGGTATTTGTGGCACAAGTTCCAATGGATCATCTGAGCAATGGTCTTCTGCCTCTGCTTGTAGTCCGTCTGCACAATCTTCTTGCAGGAGCTGAGTATGTGATCCATCGTTTTATCTGCTTCCTTGCAGAGTTTACATTTGAAATCTGTCCTCACCTTTTCAATTCTGGCTTTGATGGCATTGATTCTAATGGCTTGTTCTTGGGCTGCAAGAATCAGGCCCCCATCTCCTTTTTCAAAGTTCAATTTGTGAGTCAAATCCATGTTTTTTTCCTTGTCAATTTTACTCTCATTTTTCCCCCCAGAAAATGTCCATGGAAAGCTGTCTTTATTATTATTATTTGAAACACAAAAAGATGAGTCCACAGTAAACAAGGTCACTCTCCTGGCTGTTGTATTGGATCACATGTCGGACACTTCCCAAGTGTCTAGGACTGTGCGATGTATTGGTGAATAATACGTGCAGATCCCAGTAGGGTGGCCTTTTGCAGCTGACAGTTGGTAATTTTGTCAGTGCCAATTGTGTTTAAGTGCAGGCCAAGGTCTTTAGGCACTGCACCCAGTGTGCCAATCACCACTGGGACTACCTTATTATCATCATCATCATCATCATCATCATCATCATCATCATCATCATCACTGGGACCACCTTATTATTATTATTATTATTATTATTATTATTATTATTATTATTATTGGAAGTGGGATCGGCCCTGGTTAGTACACTTGGAAAGGAAACCACCATCACATAGCAGGAACCAAAAGCTGTATTTCAGAGGAAAGAACGGGCAAGGCCCCTGAGTATTCCTTGCATAAAACTCGAAAGAAATCATGGTTTGCCATAACTTGTTAGGTGACTTGAAGGCACACACACACAAACATTTATATGGTCCCTTTCCTGACTTCCATCCATATTACCTACAATAACAACAATAGACTTTTTTATTATTACAATGTTGAGGGTACTCAGAAAAATCTTGCAATAGAGATGCAAATGTCTCTGTCCATTTAGATAGAAGCACACGGTTCTTGAGATAACCAAGCCCCAAAGAATCATAGAATCCTTGAGTTGGAAGAGACCTCGTGGGCCAACCATTCCAACCCCAACAAGAAACAGGAACATCGCATTCAAAACAACCCCGACAGATGGCCATCAAAGAGATCAAAAGGCTAAAACAGTACTTTGAACTGTATCTCAAAAGAGTTAGGAAGCCAATGGAGAAACCAAAAGGTGTGAAATTTCCCTTCCTCTCACTCCCTTCTTGCTTCAGGGCAAACACACTCCTTGAAGCTATGGAGCCACCCCCCAAGTGACCTAGTCCACCACACACACACAAAATCTCTCTTTATCAGTCAGAATGTAAAGGAATATATCCATCCAAGTACTAAAACTACAAACTCAGCAACTTCTTTACCCAGATGCAGACCTAAATGGCTCAAGAGTTCTCCAAGAATGCTAACAGAAATGGGATTTCCTTGGAAAGAAGAGCATTTTATCTATGTTATTGATTGCTGACTGGCTCTGGCCAATATGCTTTTTCCTCTAGCAACCTGCCAATGTTTTGTGGTTTCAGAAACAAGATTCATGTGATAGAGAAAAGGATAGCTCTGTTGTTACGAGGGAAATGGGCTGAAAAATGCGGTATAGAAATAAAGCAAATAAATAAATAATAAATAAATAGCAAAATAAAAACCTGCCACTAAGTACACCTTGTGGGTGCTTAGTCCTTTTGTTTCTGGACTTTTCTTCATATAATGGAGAAGCACGGAAATAGAATCCTAAAGTTAGAAGAGGCTGCAAGGGCCATTCAAACCAACCTGCTTCTGTCATGCATGAATACACAATATAAGCTCTCCCAACAGATGATCATCTAAGCTCTCATAGAATCATAGAGTTGGAAGAAACCTTGTGGGCCATCCAGTCCAACCCCATTCTGCTAAGAAGCAGGAAAATTGCATTCAAAGTACCACGACAGATGGCCATTCAGCCTAAGCTTAAAAGTCCCCAAAGAAGGAGCCTCCACCACACTCCGTGGCAGAGAGTTCCACTGATGAACATCTCTCACAGTAAGGAAGTTCTTCTTAATGTTCAGGTGGAATCTCCTTTCCTGTAGTTTGAAGCCATTGTTCCACATCCTAGTCTCCAGGGCAGCAGAAAACAAGCCTGCTCCCTCCTCCTTATGACTTCCTCTCACATCTTGATACATGGCCCTCATCATGTCTCCTCTCAGCCTTCTCTTCTTCAAGCTAAACATGACCAGCTCTTTAAACCGCTCCTCATAGGGCTTATTCTCCAGAACCTTGATCATTTTTGTCACCTTCCTCTGGACACATTCCAGCTTGTCAAAATCCCCCTTCAATTATGGCGCCTAGATTTGGACACAGTGTGATTCCAGGTGTGGTCTGACCAAGGCAGAATAGAGCATGGGTAGCATGACTCCTCAGAAGGTTTCATGGTTTCCGGATCTTTGGCCATTTTAGTCGCCTTTCTTTGGACACATTCCAGCTTGTCCATATTTCTTCTTGAATTGCAGTGCCCAAAACTGGACATAGTGTTATCCCAGGTGAGCTCAGTCTATATCCTTTGAGGCTGAGAGTGTGTGACTTGTCCAAACCACTCCACCACGCTGGTTCTCAGTATAACATTAGCACGTTTTCTTATGTCATTACATTTGATTTCTAGAGAGACATATTGGGCAGGATACAAAGGTCTGAAGTGGCACTTTCAGAAAGCAGCTAACGCACTGTTGGTTAAAAACCAGAAAAACAAGTCCACAGGAAAGAGGAATTACTGCTAAAGGTGAAGAATGAAATGTTTGGACAAAGTATTATAATCAGGTTAAAAAACAGAGCATAGAAGACCGAGGGCATTTTAGAGATATGTGTGCAGACAGCCTTTTTTGAATGTCAAGAGTATAACAACTGCACTGTAAAAAAAAAAAGAAGAAGAAGAAGTCCCATGTCCTTTCACTGGTTAAAATGGAAACCTAGAAATTATAATAAGCAATGCAACGAGGGCGCTGTTTTTAAATCTTTTCTAGGACGTTAGAAGTAGGGCAGATGCAAGGGAGTGGTGTTGACGGTTTGGGAACTGCTTCTCGCTCAAGGTTTTATTTCTGCTGCTGTGTGTTTATTGAGGACCTAATAAAAGCCATTGACAAATGGTGCCACGCAGTAGAAGCAGCAGAAGCAGGAGGAGGGATAAGCTGGATGTGATACCAAGCACAGCTCCTGAAAGAGGCTCTTTCACTCCATAGCAGTGTGGAAAACTGCACAAGAGGCACTCCCTCCCTAGCACTCAGTCGCCCGAACACACCCAGTCGCTAAAGAATTAAGATTAGCCATTTATTATGGAGGAAACACACTTTCAAGGGCCAAACTCCAGAAAACAAGCAAAGCTTTATGATAGAAACAAGTGCAATGGGGGGGGGGAGGGGGGAAAGAAGACTGAAGAAAGTGAATATATATATGTATATGTCATAATTTTCCCACTAGCTTAAAGTTCTGCCCATTCATCACACCCAAGATTTCAATCTCATGTATCAACACCTGGGATTAAAACACCTTCAAGCAGTCCCTGGAAAGACCTTAATTAGTTTGGAAGATGTCACTACAAGCTTCGAAGCTGGGGCTGCAATTATGTGGTCCTCCAGAAGTAGCTGGACTGCATCTCCCACCAGCCCCAACTGGCACAGCCAATCGTGAGCAATGCTGAGAGTCAAGAGTCCAACATTTTGAGGTCCAAATTATTCCCATTTCTGCTCTGAAAGTACCTGGGATAGTTTCCATATGTAACGTCCAGACAGTCTGGTGTCACTAACATAGATTATTTAGTGAGGAATTGAAGACAGCTTTGTATTACACTTTTGCTTCAAAGACGAGCTCCAGAATGGAGGGAGAAGCTGGAAGAAACCTCGCAGATGAGCATATAAGGGACCAGGAACAACACTCTCTCTATTTATCCTTTACAATAAGACACGCACCCCATATCCACAGAGGATGTACAGTGTTCCCTCACGTATCGCAGGGATTCCATTCCAGGAACCCCCGCAATAAGTGAAAAACCGTGATGTAGGGACACCATACAGTATATGTACAGTACAGCTCTGCCCACTCCTCTCTCTCTCTCTTCCTCTCCTCTTTCCCCTTCCCTTCCTCCTTCCCTCCCCTTGCTGGAGCCACCATTCTCCCTCCCTGGCATGGGCTCTCCCCCAGTCATTCCCTCGCTACTTGTATTTCAAATTAATTTTTTGAAAAGCCGTGAAACAGCCAGTCTGCGGTTAGCAAAGAAGCGAGGGAACACTGTATTTCTGGCTGGACCACGATTACGTGAAATCATAACTATGACCAAACACCATTATATGACCTCTAGTCCCATCATACCATAGTGTAGCACTGCAAGACTGAAGGAGGCACCCTCTCTAATAATTTGTTAGATCTTCCAGCATGACTTTGTGGTGATTTCCAAGGGAAGCATACCATCGATCCATATTGGGGGACTTAGCCAATTCCCTGAGAAACTATTCTCCCCAAATGTGGGTAACTGAAAACACAGATACAGGTTACTGTTGTTGTTCATTCGTTCAGTCGTTTCCGACTCTTCATGACCTCATGGACCAGCCCACGCCAGAGCTCCCTGTCAGCAGTCACCACCCCCAGCTCCTTCAAGGTCAATCCAGTCACTTCAAGGATGCCATCCATCCATCTTGCCCTTGGTCGGTCCCTCTTCCTTTTCCCTTCCATTTCCCCAGCATAATTGTCTTCTCTAGGCTTTCCTGTCTCCTCATGATGTGGCCAAAGGACTTCAACTTTCCCTCTAGTCTCCTTCCCTCCAGTGAGCAGTCGGGCTTTATTTCCTGAAGTATGGATTGGTTGGATCTTCTCGCAGTCCAAGGCACTCTCAGAACTTTCCTCCATCACCCCAGTTCAAAAGCATCTATCTTCCTTCGCTCAGCCTTCTCTATAGTCCAGCTCTTCCATGCGTAGGTGACTACGGGGGATACCATTCCTTTAACTATGCAGATCTTCGCTGCCAGTGTGATGTCTCTACTCTTCACTATCTTATCAAGATTGGACATTGCTCTCCTCCCAAGAAGGAAGCATCTCCTGATTTCCTGGCTGCAGTCTGCATCTGCAGTCATCTTTACACCTAGAAATACAAAGTCTGTCACTGCCTCCACGTTTTCTCCCTCTATTTCCCAGTTGTCAATCATTCTTGTTGCCATAATCTTGTTTTTTTCTATGTTTTGCTGCAACCCAGCTTTTGCGATTTCTTCTTTCACCTTGATTAGAAGGCTCCTCAGCTCCTCCTCACTTTCGGCCAGAGATTATAGGAATGTTAATAAATTAATTTAGGAAATAACTGACCAGATATAATAGGGAAAGTAGCCAAGACATCCTGCTCCCATGTGTGTTTGACAGAACTTGGAAATGTTGATTTGGAGGATAAACGCTCAGATTTTTACTTAGCCAATATGCATGCTAGGGAGTTGTAGTCCTCAAAATAACTTTTCCAAACCCTAGCCCCTACTGTCCTCTCTGTTTGTCTCCAGGGAAGCACCAGCTCTTCCAGCCATCCAAGCCTGGCAAAAACAATCCCATGCTTGATATGATAAAGGCAATGCGGTGCCAAGTTCTAAGATAACAAAAGTATATTCCATCTCCACATACAGATAAGCCACTTTCTTGAGAGAGAAAAACATTCCACAATCATGCAGACTCCTGAAAGGGAGGGAGGAAAATTTGCCTAAATTGGTTATAGCTAGTGATAAACTTCAAACCGTTCCTTAGGCCTCTATCTACCATTACTCTTCACCCCTCAAGTTGAAACAAGCTCTTAACCTGCAGTGTCCTTTGTATGTCAATTTTCTCATTTATCTTCAAAGACCATCATCATTCCCAGCTTCAAGAGGAGACCAAGACTTTTGGGGAGAGATTACTCACAAGGCAGAACTAGCAATCCCATAATGGAGCTGGAATTTGACCTGAGGTCTCTAAGGTGCCTATTCCAGAGTATCTCTTGCAAGGAACCCTTCTTGGCTCACAAGCAAGAGTTAAATTTCACTTAAGAATGAGAGGGTGCATTGAATATTTATGCTTTCAATCAACCATGTCTACATAAAAGGGAGGAGGCTATGCCTGCTATTCCTAATGAGAACACATGACTCATCCAACTTGTACTGTAAACAGGTATTTGGGGCAGCTAAATGAGCACCAGGTATATTCTTGCTCTATCACATTGTGAAAAGTATTGTTAAAAGGCTTTCATGGCTAGAATCACTGGGTTGCTGCAAGTTTTTTGGGCGGTATGGCCATGTTCCAGAAGCATCCTCTCCTGACATTTTGCCTGCATCTATGGAAGGCATCCTCAGAGGTTTTGAAGTCTCACAACCTCTTCTGGAACATGGCCAGAAACATCCTCTCCTGATGTTTTGCCTGTATCTATGGCAGGCATCCTCAGAGGTTTTGAAGTCTCACAACCTCTTCTGGAACATGGCCAAACAGCCTGGAAAACTTACAGCAACCCAAAATGTGAAAAGTCCTAAAAAGTCCTGCTCATGGCATAAATCTGTACAGGAGGCAACTAGAAAAGCAAGCAGAAGATGGGTCAACGTAGGCTCCTCCAATCTGCCGCTATCCATATGTTCAACGCTACTCTTCTCATTGTTTCCAGCCAGTATGGCTGCCCATAGATCTGTGGAATCATAGAATCCTAAAGTTAGAAGAGATCTCACAGGCCATCCAGTTCAACCCCATTCTGCCAAGAAGCAGGAAAATCGAATTCAAAGCACCCCCAACAGATGGTCAACCAGCCTCTGCTTAAAAGCCTCCAGAGAAGAAGCCTTCACTTCACTCTGCGGCAATGAGTTCCACTGCTGAACACCTCTCTCACACAGTTAGGAAGTTCTTCCTAATGTTCAGGTGGAATCTCCTTTTGTGTAGTTTGAAGACATGTGTAGTTTGGACACAAGGTTAACTCTCATTCTCATGCTAAAATATCGTTTTCATATTTTAAAATGTTTGCATCAATCTGTACCATTGGCTCTCTGTATCTATGGATTCAACCATTCACAGTTCCAAAATAGTCATAAAATCATAGAATCATAGGGTTGGAAGAGACCTCATGGGCCATTAAGTCCAACCTGCTGCCAAGAAGCAGGAATATTGCATTCAAAGCACCCCTGACAGATGGCCATCCAGCCTCTGTTTAAAAGCCTCCAAAGAAGGAGCCTCCACCACACTCCGGAGCAGAGAGTTCCACTGCTGAACAGCTCTCACAGTCAGGAAATTCTTCCTAATGTTCAGATGGAATCTCCTTTCCTTTCAAAAAGGAAATGTTTCATATGAAGGAGATCATCTTACTATGTTTTTGTATATAATGGGAATTGAGCATTCGAGGATTTTGATGTCTCCTGAGAGTCCTGGAATCAAACCCAGGGGATACCAAAGGCCCACTGTACAAACATGTTGGCAGCAACAGCTAAAACCATTTGAGAAAAGCTGGATTTTAAAACACGCACACAAAAACCAGCTCAGCAACCTGAGGTCACACTCTTCCATTCGTTAATGAAAGATTCAAGCTGGCAACCTAATAACATGCCTCCAAATGCGCTCAGTCACCATTCCCCTGGAAGCCTCAACACCAAGGCAAGCGTCACAGGCTACTATCATTACCTCTTTGGTTTAAACAAAATGGCATAAGCACATTTAACCTATATTTAACCATGCAATTAGTACAAACACAGCAACGTGAAGGCTGTCTTAAAAAGGACGTTTTGCAGAATCGCTAACGTGCCGAATATTTTAAACATGATGCCATCTCACTCCAGGCGCACTGTTCCACATGCATTACAGAGCATTATCAGCAAATTCAGAAGAGTCCCTGCGCATCTGATGACACTCTGCCCAATCCAGTCTCACAATGCCCTCTTTATGTAACTGTCACACAGAAATGAGACAGAAGGAAAGGGAAGGAACAAAATTTACCATGCAACCACAGAAACAAGGACAAGACTGGGGGCAGGTTTTTAAAGGATTTTAACAGACTGCATTTTAAGATTCTATTTTTCTTTTAAAAAATGAACAGATTGTATTTATACAAAAACACACCCCATGTAAAGAGCACAATCGAGACATTAAGGCTCTGTACCACCCGTTTGCATGGTACAGAATTTATTTTTGATGGGCAATTTGGCACTGCAGATACACAGCTGGCAAGAATATATTACACAGAAAGGAAATGGTAATGGCTTTCCAGGACTCTACCACTCTAGGCTTCAGAGGGGTGGCTGACATATTTTAATTTTAGAATATGAATGAAAGCTAGCAAGATAGGAGTATGCCTGACGTTGTCTTCAGGACTTTTCTTATTGTTTCTGGTGTGAGAGGATCAGCCGTCTACAAATACTTTGACCAGGGGACGTCCGGATGTGTTGCAATCCTTCTCTAGAAACAATATCATACGAAAGCTGACTGGCACAACCTGGGGATCACAACCAGACACAGTAAAGACATCTGCCCTTGTGCTTTGCTACTCTGCTGTTGAGTATGCATACCCAGTATGGAACACATCTCACCACGCTAAAACAATGGATGTGGCTCTTAATGAGACATGCCGCATTATCACAGGATGTCTACACCCTACACCACTGGAGAAATTATACTGTTTAGCCAGTATTGCACCACCTGACATCCGCCAGGAAGTAGCAACCAATAATGAAAGGAACAAGGCAGTGACATCTCCGGCCCATCCTCTATTTGGATATCAACTAGCACAACAACTCCTGAACTCAAGAAAAACCTTTCTAAGATATACTAACTGGAACACCTCAGCAAGCAAGAGTCCAAAAATGGCAGGCTAAAACCCAGAACCTCAACCCATGGCTGATATTGGATGAGAGACTCCCACCCTGGGCACACAAAAGACTGGGTGACTTGGAAGTTGCTGAACAGACTGCGTTCTGACACCACTAGATGCAGAGCCAACCTTAAGAAATGGGGCCACAAAATGCAGTGCACGACATTTGAGCATGAAGAAGAGCAAACTACAGACCACCTATCACAATGCAACCTGAGCCCTGCCACAGACACAATGGAGGACCCCCTCATGGCAACACCAGAGGCACTCCAAGTGGCAAACTACTGGTCAAAGGGCATTTAATATAATGCCAAGTTTTTAAACTTTGTGCTTTTTAAAAAAATACTTTACAACTATACCATTGGTTTGCTTCTGATACGATAAATAAATAAATCTTCAGCACTTCTGTTAACACATATAGCACCCAGTTTTTTTCTGGTGTACAACTGAACTAGAGCTTCCATTTCACCTGGTTTAGAAACATGGGTTATGTTGTTCTCCACGATGGTGTGTAACTCAAGCTTCTTCACTGCCTGGGGCCACCCATGCACTATCATCTGCTAATGCAATTCCAAAAGTGTTTCTCAACATCTCCTTCTTTTACCTTGAAAAAACAAAAGTAGGTCTGCCAAGATGGAGAGAGCGCAGGGAAGCAATTAAGCTTTTAGAAAAGAATATAGGATGTGTAAAACAGCCAGCATGATGTAGTGATTTGAGCACTGGACTATTACTTTGGAGACCAGGGTTCAAATCATCGGCTTGGTGACCTTGGCAAGTTGCATTTTCTCAGAGGAGAAATCTTGCCAAGAAAATACCATGACAGGTTTAATATGGGTTGGAAACAACTTGAAAGGACACAACAAGGATCTACAGTCTCATTTCAGTGCTAAAGTGAAACTGACAAATCATCTGTACAGCCAATGTCCACAGTTCCGTATATGGTGGAAAAAGTAGGGAGAGCTGGAAAAAGGCCAATGGTAAGCTTTCCATCATTTTCACATTATCTATATTTCACAGTTTTCTTTCAAATGGTGCAGCTACTACAAGGATATGAGTATCCACAGAAGGAAAGGTGCAAAGAGGTACAATAGAGTCTCGCTTATCCAACATAAACGGGCCAGCAGAAAACTGGATAAGCAAAAATGTTGGATAATAAGGAAGGATTCAAGAAAAGCCAATTAAACATCAAATTGTGTTATGATTTTACAAAACATCATGTTTTACAACAAATCGACAGAAAAAGCAGTTCAACACACAATTACTGTATTTGCGAATTTAGCACCAAAACATCACAATGAGGCAGACTGTGTTGGATAACACAGAATGTTGGATAAGCGAATATTGGATAAGCGAGGCTCTACTGTATTTAAGGTGGGAAATAGTTTCACCTGCCCCATAGTGTGAACACCAGAAACAGCAAAAGAGAGAGTAATACTTTTTAATGAACAAATGAAATTCTCCCCATTGAGGCGCAGTGAAATTTGCATATACTAATATGGTCAGCATTACACACTACATCGCTAAACTGTGACTAAAACAGAAATGAGAAAGCCATTGAGATACCACAGGGTAGTGGTTTGAGTGTTGGATGGCAACTTCAGGAGACCAGGGTTTAGATCTCTGCAGTATGGATATTCATCAAGAGACCTAGCACAAATCATATTCTCCAGTTCTAGAAGAAGGCAGTGGCAAATCTCCTAAAGATATCATGCCAATAAAACTCTAGGAGAGGGCCTTCATAAGTCAGAGTCTACTGTAGCCCAGCCAGAGGCTGATGGTTTAATTGATGACTTAGAGAGGATTGTGAGCTTTCCTGTGGCACAAAGTGATGGACCCTCAAGTCTGGGAAATGATGGCTCTGGCTCTGAAAGTGCAGGGCCTCAAGACCATTCAGGGGAGTCAGAAGTAGCAACTGCAGATAAGGAATTGAGTGAAGAGCTGAGTGATAAGGAGGGTTCCCAGGAAAACCACCTGCAGCTACAGAGATCAACCAAAGTCTTTGTTTACAAATCTGAGCCAAAAATAAATTGCTTTGGTCAGAGAGATTACGTGGAAAAGTTGTGGAGAAAATTCACGGGAAAAGTAATGCTTTCATGGATGTCTATTAAACAAGTTGTTTACCTTAAGGTCAGTTCAGGCAATGCTGTTTTAGAGTGAGAAGCTAAGCCTGAGTTCTCTTGTTCCCGTTTCAAGTCAAACCTTGGTTTTGGATTTAATATATTCTGGAAGTTTTCTATGGTCCTGTTCATGTACTCCTGTTCAGGTTTTTACTAGTTACTTGCTTGTGGTCTTATACTGTAGCTGTGATTTCTGGCTGTTCCTGAACTTTGTCACTTCTGGAACTTTATGTGATATTTGGATTATTGTTTGGTTATCACCTGTTGCTAAACCTTTTTTGGATTATACATCTTCTTTTCTTATTCCTGATTTTATATGTTTTTAATATATTTTTACAATAAAACTTTTGCTTCTATTCCTGGACTTTTGTGTGGTACGGTGGTCATATGTGTTTCCAGGCCTGGAGCGCAACAGTGTCAAAGGCACATAACAAATAACAGGGAAAGTATGAATCTCCAAAAGTTTTTGCACTCCACCAAAAACTCTCTTAGCCTAGCCCACTGCTTCTTAATCTGTGGTCCCTACCACAAATGGGGTCCCCTTCACTCATGGCAACAGTACAAGATTTCTGAACGCAAATTTGTTAGCAATAACATGCAGTGTTCATAGTAGACTCTGCAGAAAATGCTTCAGTTGAATTCCACAAAATGGAAACCCAGCTTCTTTAGCAAGCCTTGCAAATGCTAATTTGTTATCAGTAAACGTTTGGTTTTTATACCTATTGTATATACCTATATACCTGGGGTCACATAAAAATCTCTTAACAGAAAGGGTTTGCCAAAGGGAAAAAATTAAGAGGCCCCGGCATAGCCAATGCTGAGGGGTGATGGGAGTTGTTCCTTATCAAAACTGGTGGAGGGCAAAGGTCTTCTAGCCATGGAATAAATGTAGTATTTGTACAGCAATACCGAATTGCTTTTTCATTATCTCAAAGCATCACTCATATACCAATAACCATAAAGAACCATTGTTCCTCAATTCTGCTTAATGTGTAAACCAATTAGATAGTCATAAGCCCCATCAAGTGCTGCTACACCCAGGAGTTGAAGCTACCAAAGCTAACAGTGAAATGCAAGCACTGCAGTCCAGCAGTTCATATCAGGGTTTTTGTTTTTTGTCGCGTCAGGAGTGTCCTGTTGTGAGAGAATTGGCTGTCTGCAAGGACATTGCCCAGGGGACGCCCGGATGATTTTGATGTTTTATCATCCTTGTGGGAGGCTTCTCTCATGTCCCTGCATGAGGAGCTGGAGCTGATAGAGGGAGCTCATCCGCCTCTCCCCGGATTTGAACCTGCGACCTGTCAGTCTTCAGTCCTGCCGGCACAGGGCTTTAACCCACTGCACCACAGGGGGTTCCATATCAGGGTGGGACATAAATTGTTAAATATTTGAAGGATGGTATGGGTCCCACTTTGATCCTCCCAGTAAGGAATATCACTCAACACTTCCGTGTTCTGAAACTCATAACAATAAGCATAAGCGTCTAGTGTCTAGATCTAGGGAAGTAATGCTAGCCCTCTATTCTGTTTTGGTTAGACCACATCTGGAATATTGTGTCCAATTCTGGGCACCACAATTCAGGAGAGATATTGACAAGCTGGAACGTGTCCAGAGGAGAGCGACTAAAATGATAAAAGGTCTGGAGAACAAGCCCTATGAGGAGCAGCTTAAGGAGCTGGGCATGTTTAGCCTGAAGAAGAGAAGGCTGAGAGGGGATATGATAGCCATGTATAAATATGTGAGAGGAAGCCACAGGGAGGAGGGAGCAAGCTTCCTTTCTTCTGCCCTGGAGACTAGGACGCGGAACAATGGCTTCAAACTACAAGAGAGGAGATTCCATCTGAACATGAGGAAGAACTTCCTGACTGTGAGAGCCGTTCAGCAGTGGAACTCTCTGCTCCGGAGTGTGGTGGAGGCTCCTTCTTTGGAAGCTTTTAAACAGAGGCTGGATGGCCATCTGTCAGGGGTGATTTGAATGCAATATTCCTGCTTCTTGGCAGGGGGTTGGACTGGATGGCCCATGAGGTCCCTTCCAACTCTTTGATTCTATGATTCTAAGCATGGGATATATATTACCACAGAATACAATTTTAGCAAAAAGCAAACCTCACCTTATAATTAAAAAGAGTTGTATTCCAAATATACTTATCACAGGGGTTCCGTTCCAGGACCACCCTCGATAAGTGAAAATCCGCCAAGTAGGAAAGCCATATTTATTTTAATACTTATACATTATTTTATATATTTTATATATTGTTTTCTTGCCCACGTTTCCTTACCTGCCTCCTGGCCCATCCCAAGGGCACCTGCCTGCCTCCCTGGCCTCTGGACCTACAAAGGCAGCAGCAGGCCAGGGAGGCAGACCTTCCCCGCCACGCCTCAGGCCGCCGCACTTCCGGGGTCTGCGGAGGCCAGGGAGACAGGCCTTCCCTGCCATGCCTCAGGCTGCCACACTTCTAGGGTCCCTGGCCTCCCCCTGAACATAAATATTTAATATTTTTATTGATATTTTCAAAAACTCGTGAATCAGCGAGTTCGCTAAAAGCAAACTGCGAAGTAGAGAGGGAATACTGTAATGAAAATTGAGGTTCACAGGAAACCCTGAGATCTTACAGCATTTTCAGTATAGAAAGAAGGGCTACTTTATATAACGGACCTTTAGTATCCACTGTGGTTTGAGTCCAGGACTTCCTCTAGGGATACCAAAATCCAAGGATGCTCAAGTCTCATTATGTAAAGTGATGGAGTAAAAGGGTGTTCCTTATATAAAATGACAAAACCAATATCTATCTATTTTGGAATGTTTTACTTTTAGAATCCCTTTGCACCTCTGGATGCAAAATTTGGATATGGAAGGCTAACTCTATATTCCATTTTACCTACAAAAGGTAGGTGAGGAAAACATGTATCCCAGCTTATATGAGTTCCCCTACTTTCATGCTTTTTTATTTCTCTGTGAACACACCCAAAAAAGCTGTCAGATGTCACTTTTAAAAATGCTCATGCATTTTCAGACTTGGACATGCACTCAGTGCATTGCAAATTACCCTTAAAAGCAAAAAAAACAAAACAAAACCCTATGCTGGAACTATTGGTAGGTAGAAAAGAGTGCTCTGGTCTTGCTTTACCTTTAAAGAGATTGAAGTATGAAAGGGCAAAGTTCATGTCTGAAAATCTAAGCCAAATTCAAAAAGAGAAAAAGTTGACCTCTTTTTAAAAAATCGCTTTTCTCACTCTGTAGATTGCTTCCAAATCTTCCAAGAAAAAGCAGCAGCTGTCCAGTTTATCTTCCCCTTCTCAAGATAAAATCCCAAATATTGGGATACATGGTCTAGTAATTGTCATAAATTATAGCATACTAGATGCCTCTACCAACAACTGCCTGAAAATTGGAAGTAGGGGCAGCCATCTCTGAATCCAAAACTGGAAATGCATAGAGGAAATGGGACTGTGGGTCTTCATCTCAAAGCTCCAGCCTCAAATAAGCTTCTAAATTAATGGTTCTCGACCTGTGGGTCCCCAGATGTTTTGGCCGTCAACTCCCAGAAATCCTAACAGCTGGTAAACTGGCTGGGATTTCTGGAAGTTGTAGGCCAAAACATCAGGGAACCCACAGATTGAAAACTACTGCTCTAAATAGATATAGGGTAGAAGCTACATTTCCAATTCCATTCCTAATCTTAAATTACAAATTAAAAATGAAGTTCCTGTACCCAAAAGAAGGAAGTTGCCTAATCAACTGTTACCCTATACAAGCCTAAAAATCCTAAAAGTCTCACATCCTGACTGATCTTGAGAGCTATGTAGGGTAACCCTGGTTAGTCCTTGGATGGGAGACCGCCAACAAATATCTGGTGCTGTAGGATGTATTTCAGAAGGAGGAATGGACTAAAAACACAGTGTAACATGAATGGGGTTGCCATAAGTCAACAAAAGCAATGCTACATAGATTTATTTTATTTATTTATTTATTGTGTCAGTAGCAACTAGACAATAGATAAAACATACACACACAACCTCCACATCTCAAAGCCACAACCTCTTCCCCAATCCCATCCACAAGAGAGAAAAACACTACAAAATCTCAAAAACGGCATATACACACATATTCTACACTTCAAACCCATTATCTACTCCCCAGTTACCCCATATTCAAAAGTAAACAACCCTCCAAAATCCCAAATGAGACCTATACACAAACTACACACTAAACCTATAGCTTACTCCCCACCTCCTCCATAAAACAGCCCTACAACTCCAAATGCTGCAGAGATGAGGCTCACACACACAAACCCACAACCTGCTCTGTACCCACCCCATACCAAAGAAGGGAAAACCCTCTACAAAACCCCAAATGCTGCATAAATGACACATATACTTTCCACATCCCAAACTCACAGCTACCCACACTACAAAATCCCAAATATCACATAACCCTCCGTATCTCAAACCCACAGCTTACTCCCCAAATACTACACAGATGATTCACATACACCCACACAAACCTTTGACACCACAAACCTACAAGTTATTCTGCAAGAGAAAAATAAAACCCCTATAAACCCTCAGGTACTACATAGATAGGATTCAGATGCACACACAAACCCTCCACATCCCAACTTTTTTTTTTTTTGTCGTGTCAGGAGCAACTAGAGAAACTGCAAGAAATTGGCACACAAAACCCCCATGACCAACAAAAAATTGTGGAGGTCTTTGGAGAGATCTATAGAAGTTGTCGATCACCTACATCCAGAGCACACTATGAACCCAAACAATAATGGATCTCGACCAAACTTGCCATGCCCTTCCACACAGCCATATAACTTAGAATATCAAGGCAGATAATCCACAATATCTGCTTTGAATTGGATTTTCTGAGTCCACACAGCCATATAATCCAGTTCAATGTTAATTTTATACAGCTGTGTGGAAGGGGCTTAAGATATTTCTGTAGCTCTTGTTATTCTTAAAGCCTTTAAATAATAGGAGAGCATAGACCTCCTGTACTAAGATGTATTCCTTCCAAAAATAATAATATTTAATTCTATTTTAATGTTTGTATGTTTAAGGTTCTTAAATTGTATGTCAGTTGGTTTTACTGTAAACTGCTTTGAGTCTCTTTTGTAAATAATATTAAATAATAATAAACATACTGGAATGTAATAAAGATAATATTGAAGATAATACTAAAGATGATAATAATAAAAACATAATGATACATAATAGTAAAGACAATAATAATGATAATAATTAAAAACATAATAAAGATAGTAAAAATATACGGTAATGATAAAGATAATAATAATAATAAAGTTAATAATAATAGCACGATAAGGTAAAGGTTTCCCCTGATATTAAGTCTAGTTGTGTCTGACTCGTGGTATGGTGCTCATCTCCATTTCTAAGCCAAAATGCTGGCATTATCCATAGACACCTCCAAGGTCATGTGGCCAGCATGACTGCATGGCACACCATTACCTTCTTGCACAAGTGATACTTATTAATCTATTCACATTTGCATGTTTTCGAACAGCTAGGTTGGCAGAAGCTGGGCCTAACAGTGGGAGCTCACCCCGCTCCCTGGATTCAAACCACCAACCTTTTAGTCAGCAAGTTCAGCAGCTCAGTAGTTTAACCTGCTGCGCCACCAGGTCCCCATGACATAATAACAACAATAATAACAACAACATTGTTGTTGTTATTTATAACCTGCCCTATCTTCCGGGGGGGGGGGGGGGGAGAGAACTTGGGCAGTTTCCAACAAAAGATGGCAACCCTCAATGCCATAATAAACAATAGAAAGAAAAGCAACCAAATCCAAACAGTAAACAAAAACGCATCAGTACAAACTTGTAATAACAAGCCCAAAAAGGTAAGCAATTAAATAGATGCAGTAGATCTCAATCAATCAATAATAAACATAATAATAAAATATAGATAATACTATATTAATAATATATTTTTAAGAAAGATAACTATATTAATAAAGGTTCCAATAATAAAACATTAAAATAAAGATAATAATAAAATTGATAATAAAACATAACATAATAATAAATATAATAAACATATTAATAAATATATTATTAATAATAAGAAAGATAATAATAATAATAAAGGCAACAATAATAAAACGTTATAGTAACATTATCTTACTATTATCTTTCTTATTATTAATAATATATTCATTAATATATTTATTATGTTATGTTTTATTATTATCATTTTTATTATCTTTAAAATGTTATTATAATGTATTATTAACTTTTTATTATTATCTTTATAATTAACAATAATATTGTATTTATTAATATCTTTCTCATTGTTATCTTTATTATGTTATAATGTTTTTATTATTATCATTTTATTATAAAGATAATAATAAAATTATATAAAGATAATAATAAAATTATAATAATAAAAACATTATAACATAATGATAAAGATAACAATGAGAAAGATATTAATAAATATAATATTATTAATAATAAGAAAGATAACAATAATAAAAGCAACAATAATAAAATGTTATAGTAACATTATAAAGATAATAATAAAATTATAATAAAAACATTGTAACATAATAAAGATAACAGTGAGAAAGATATTAATAAATACCATATTATTGTTAATTATAAATATAATAATTAAAAGGTAATAATAATACATTATAACAACATTATAAAGATAATAAAAATGATAATAATAAAAACATTGTAACATAACAATATAGATAATAATATATTAATAAATATAATATTATTTTAAAAGATAACTATAATAATAAAGGTACCAATAATAAAACGTTATAACATTATAAAGATAATAATAAAATTATAAAAATAAAAACATTATAACATAAAAATATAGATAATAATATATTAATAAATATAATATTAAAAAATATAACTATAATAATAAAGGCAACAATAATAAAACGTTATAGTAACATTATAAAGATAATAATATACATGATAATAAAAACGTAACATAATAAAGATAACAATGAGGAAGATATTAATAAATACAATAATGTTGTTAATTATAAAGATAATAATAAAAAGGTAATAATAATACATTATAATAACATTATAAAGATAATAAAAATGATAATAAAAACATTATAACAACATAATTAAGATATATTAATAAGAAGAAAAATAAATGTAACAATAATAAAACGTTATAATAACATTATTATAAAGATAATAATGTAAATGAAAATAAAAACATTATAATAACATAATAATAAAGATAATAAAAATGATAATAATAAAACATTATAACATAATAAATATATTAATAATAAAGATAATAATAAAAAATGAAAATAAAAACATTATAATAACATAATAATAAAGATAACAAAAATGATAATAAAATATCATAACATAATAATAAAGATACTAATAAATATAATATTATTAAGAAAGATAATAAATGTAACCATAATAAAAACGTTATTAATAACATTACAGAGATAATAATAAAAATGAACACAATAACATAATAATAAAGATAACAAAAATGATGATAATAATAATAATATTATGATATTATCATACAGGCAACTCCCAAAGGATGAGGAAGGCCGTCTACACGGCACAGTTGTGGCGCTTCGAGGCCCCTTTGCCCGCCAACCCAGGGGGGCCCTCCGGGCTTTCCCAGCCAAGGCCTCCCTGCCCTCGTCGCCCTTCTGGAACCCCGGTGACAGGTGAGGCGGGAGCCTCGCGCTTCTCCCCCTCAGAGCGGCCTGCCTTCCTACCTGGGGTCCGAGCGCGGGGCCTCCGGAGCGAGTGCTGCCTTGGCTGCCTCTTCTCCTTCCTCCTCCTGCCTCGGTCTCCGTCCGCAACTGGGCGGGGAGGAGCCGCGGCCTAGGCCCGCCCGCCAATCCCCGGCCTGGGGTGGAGCCTGCGCCCGGCCCGCCCTCTTTGCTTCCCGCCTCAGAGGTTCTCCGAGGGGGCTTCAGCAGGGGAAGGGGCCGCGCATGCGCACAAGCGCGTTCTCGCTCTTCCCTCACTGTACAGCCAACTTGGGCCCTCCAGGCGTTTTGGACTACAACTCCCACAATTCCTAACAGCCTACCGGCTGTTAGGAATTGTGGGAGTTGTAGTGCAAAACGCCTGGAGGGCCCAAGTTGGCCCAAGCCTGCCTGACATACTTTCTCTTCCTTTTTGTTTCACTCCCTGCCTCTTCCACACACATTTTCACACATGCTTAATCACACACCCTTCCCTCTTGCACACTCACACATATTTTTACGCTCCCTGCCTCTTACACACACATTTTCACACATGCGCGTAGTCTTACAAGTTCCTACACGCCCTTCCTCTTGCACACACATATTTTCACACTGACTCCCCTTCTTCATACACACATATTTTCACACATGCGCTTAGTCGTACACATTCCCTCAGACCCTTCCCTCTTGTACACTCACGCATATTTTCACACTCCCTGCCTCTTACACATTTTCACACCTGCACTTAATCTTACACATACCCACACGTCCTTCCCTCTTGCACTCTCACACATATTTTCACACTCCCTGCCTCTTAAACACACATTTTCACACATGCTTATTCTTACATGTTCCCACACACCCTTACTCTTGCACACACATATTTTCACACGGACTCCCCAGCCTCATACACACACATTTTCACACATGTGCTTAGTCTTACCCGTTCCCTCTTGTACACTCACACGTATTTTCACTCCCTGTCACCTGCACATTTTCACACATACACATAATCTTACACATACTCTCACATCCTTCCCTCTTGCACACTCACATATTTTCGCACTCCCTGCCTCTTTCACACATGCTTAGTCTTACATGTTCCCACCTGCCCTTCCTCTTGCACCAACATTTTTTCACACATGCATTTTCACACATGCACTTAATCTTACACATTCCCACACACCCTTCCCTCTTTTACACTCACACATATTTTCACGCCTTGCCTCTTACACACACATTTTCACACGTGCACTTAATCTTACACACTCCCATACACCCTTACCTCTTGCACACTCATGCATATTTTCACACTCGCTGCCTCTTACACACACATTTTCACACATTCGCTTAGCTTTACACATTTCTTCATGCCCTTTCTCACACACCTATTTTCACACAGACTCCCCTGCCTCATACACATGCATTTTCACATGTGTGCTTAGTCTTCCATGTTCCCACATGCCCCTCCCTCTTGTACATTCACACATATTTTCGCTCCCTGCCTCTTACACACGCATGCACTTAATCTTACACAATTCCCTCTTGCACACTCACAAGTATTTTCACATTCCCTGCCTTTTACACTCACATTTTTACACATTCGCTTAGTCTTACATCTTCCCACACGCCCTTCCTCTTGCACATACATATTTTCACACTGACACCCCTGGCTCATGCACATGCATTTTCACACATGCGCTTAGTCTTACACGTTCCCACACATCCTTCCCTCTTGTACACTCACACTTTTTTCACTACCTGCCACTTACAGTTCCACACATGCACTTCATCTTACACATTCCCACACGCTCTTGCACTCTCACACTCATTTTCACATTTTCTGCCTCTTACACACACATTTTCACACATGCGCTTAGTCTTACACATTCCCACATGCCCTTCCTCCTACACACACAAATGTTTACACTGACTCCCCTACTTCTTACACATTTTATAGAAGACACAGTATTTTACTACACCTTTGTATATAATGTGTATCATGGGACTTGATCACCCGCATATTTTAGTATGGAAACTCCAAAAGGTAAATGCAAGTGTAATACCAAGGTCGATATTGTGTATCACATCATTGTTCTTATTTCTGTGTCGTGTTTTTTTGAAAGTTGGGCAGTGGGGAAAGCTGATAGGAAGAAAATGAACTCATTGAAATGTGATGGAGAAGAGCGGTGCCAGGAGCGGAGGGACACGGGGCTGCCCCCCTTTTTTTACTCTTCTTTCTGGGAATTTCAGGCACATTTTTCAGACTCACTTACTTTATGACACCCCTTCAATGGCCAGCTGCACACATTAATCCAACACAAAGAGCTGCACAAAATAACTAAAAATACTAAAGAGGCCACCGTTTTGACAGTTGTGAAGGAACGAAGACAAATTCCTCAAGTGTAAACATGCACACACATAAATATACACAAAAGGGTGTCCCAAAACGTAAACAGTCAGCCGCCCACATTTGCTAGTTTCACTATTGTCAAATTCTGTCATAGAGATATGCTTGAAGGACTTTCCAAACAGCGTGTCACAACACATTCATGTACTGGTTGCGACGTGGAGGTGTGTCACACAAACGTAACGAGAAACCATCTGCATCAGTGTGAAATAAGCAATGAGTCATATATTCCTCAAAATGTAAATGAAAGGTTTTCATGAGAAATGTTGTGCAACCATATGTTTTGTTATCACAATTTACATATGCGTCTGTATCTCTTGTAAGGGGCCGGTTCAACCTTCAATTCGCCAGTAAAATATAAGAATGGTGTTGCGAAATGATGCACGTCTAAAATGTGTGTCACCAACACGACATGCTTGGAAAGCTCTGACCTAAAGATACCTATGGTTTGCCTATTTGTGTATTTTAAATTGTATACTCATGCTTTTATGTTAAGCCACTTTGAGTCTCCTTAGGGAGAGATAAGGCGGGATAATAATAATAATAATAATAATAATAATAATAATAGATGTTAGCTGATACATCACACAGTCCTAGACACTTGGGAAGTGTCCGACGTGTGATCCAATACAACAGCCAGCAGAGTGTCTGCTGTGGACTCATCTTGTAGTGCTTCAAATAACAACAACAACAACAACAACAATAAGTATTGTGCTGTTGCATGCTGAGTCTGAATCATAGAATCATAGAATCATAGAGTTGGAAGAGACCTCATGGGCCATCCAGTCCAACCCCCTGCCAAGAAGCAGGAATATTGCATTCAAATCACCCCTGACAGATGGCCATCCAGCCTCTGCTTAAAAGCTTCCAAAGAAGGAGCCTCCACCACACTCCGGGGCAGAGAGTTCCACTGCTGAACGGCTCTCACAGTCAGGAAGTTCTTCCTCATGTTCAGATGGAATCTCCTCTCTTGTAGTTTGAAGCCACTGTTCCGTGTCCTAGTTTCCAAGGAAGCAGAAAACAAGCTTTCTCCCTCCTCCTCCCTGTGGCTTCCTCTCACATATTTATACATGGCTATCATATCTCCTCTCAGCCTTCTCTTCTTCAGGCTAAACATGCCCAGTTCCCTAAGCCGCTCCTCATAGGGCTTGTTCTCCAGACCCTTGATCATTTTAGTCGCCCTCCTCTAGGATATATTAGAAATAATGTCTGTTTACAGGACATGCTCTCTATATGCCCAACGGGATGCCGGGGTGCCTCAGCTGAAGGGCCCTTTAGATTTCCCAACACAAAGTTCTATTGAGGCTCAAGATAAGTTCAACAAAGTTCTTTATTTGGGCTTAAATCTTCAAACAAATGAATTAAACACTTTACAACCCTGGAAAACTGGTAGCTTCCTCAATCAGCTAACAAGGAGCAGGCAACTGGTGATAAACTGTTCCTTTCTTCCTTAGGGAAATCCTTTGACCCCTCCCTGGGCAATCTCTCTTTACCTTGCTGGCGTGGGGCCCCTACTCCCGGCTCCAAGCTGCTTTATGGATAGTGGTCCCTTACCAGGCAAGGTTCCTGTAGATCTGCCAAGCTGAAGGTGTCTCCACGAAGGCTGTAGGAACTATTTCTTTACTCCCCAGCAGAGCTGTGGATCTATTTCTTTAACCCCCCAGCAAAAGCTGGCTGTATTCCCCCAGCAAAAGCTGTGGAAATTCCTTTACTCCCCCAGCAGAGCTGTGAGAAGCGAAGCTTTTGTGCATGTGGGAAAGAAAATCCCACATGTCCTGCTGTTAGGCTTCAAACAGTGAGACTGAACAAAGGTCCTTCTTTCCCTCCAAAACCCTGGGAAAAGGGGCGGATCTAAAGATTCTAACAATGATTGCCAAGTTGTTGGCCCTATGATTGCAAACTGAGGGAAGCTACCTTATTGCAAAATGCATGGCTTAAATAGATTCATGCAAACTAGCAGTGCAAGAAAAGGAATTCAAATCTCCTGGCACTGCCGTGCCAGCACAAGTATGGATCGTCAATGTTGCAATCCCAGGTGACAGCAGGATTGAAGAGAAACAACCGGAAAAGCTGACACGATGTAAGGATTTAAAGATCGAACTGCAAAGACTCTGGCACAAAGCAGTCAAGGTGGTCCCAATGGTGATCAGCACACTGGGTGCAGTGCCTAAAGACCTTGGCCTGCACTTAAACACAATCAGCGCTGACAAAATTATCAGCTGCCAGCCTCAAAAGGCCACCTTACTGGGATCTGCACGCATTATTCGCTGATACATCACACAGTCCTAGACACTTGGGAAGTGTCCGACGTGTGATCCAATACAACAGCCAGCAGAGTTATCGTGTCTGCTGTGGACTCATCTTGTTGTGTTTCAAATTATTATTATTATTATAATTATTATTATTATTTCTCAAGGCATTTATAGGTCCTTCAGTCGGTTAAGACTATGGTCCCTATTATTCTGAAGATGTTAGAAATCTGCTGCTTGTAGAGGTAACATTAACCAAGATAGCAATGCACCTGAGGCATGAATCTCATTCTCCAGCAATTAAGGTACATCTACACTGTAAATTTCAAATCATTAAACCCCACTTTAACTTCCCGTGTCTCAATCCTATGGAATTCTAGGAGTTGTAGTGTTGCCAGAGACTACTGACACTTCAGCTCCTTCTTTGGGGGCTTTTAAGCAGAGACTTGATGGCCATCTGTCAAGGGTGCTTTGGATGTGATTTTCCTGCTTCTTGGCAGAATGGGGTTGGGCTGGATGGCCCAAGAGGTCTCTTCCAACTCTAGGATTCTATGATAAACTATCAGGGTTTACTAAATTTGCATTGCACCTGGCAGTTAAAAGTGGGGTCAAACTGCAGTCATTCAACAGTGCAGATGCTTCCGTTTAAAGAGAGGGCTGCAGTCCATGAAAACCATGATGAAACCAGTTTGTTTTTAACATCAGTCATGGAATCATAGAATCATAGTCCTCTTGCTCCTTTCTTTGTTTTGTGCTAACGTACAACAACAACAAAACTTTATTTATATACCGCTCTATCTCCCTGAAGGAACTCGGAGCTGTTTCCAAGTAACATAATCAATACATACAAAGAAAACAACATAAACATAAAATTAACAAGACAATATAAGCATCAAAAACCACAATAGCACATATGTTTAAAATAATCGTGCCTGTTCAAGGCAGTTTAAAAGGCCGGGCCAGGCTAATGCAATTTCAAAGGTCTCGGGAAATTAGGTAGAGTTTATGGCTGTACATTTCCAAGGCCTAATAGAAGAAAGGGACCTGGATAATTGGTAGAAAAAGATATGGCTAATTTCAACAGTAACTGGGGCAGAGCTAGAACTAGTCCTTCTCAAAAGTTTGTCTAAACTACCAAGTCTTCAGGCTCTTTCGAAAGGAGGGGAGGGATGGGGCCTGTCTTATTTCTCCAGGAAGGGCGTTCCAGAGGCGAGGGGTCACCACCGAAAAGACTCTCTCTCTCGTCCCCACCAACCGTGCTTGTGACGCTGGTGGGAGCGAAAGGAGGGCATCCCCGAAATATCTTAAAGACAAAACACAGCTAATTATTTAATCATAGAATAACAGAGTTGGAAGAGACCTCATGAGCCATCCAGTCCAACCCCATTCTGCCAAGAAGCAGGAAAATCGCATTCAGAGCACCCCAACTGATGGCCATCCAGCCTCCATTTAAAAGCCTCCAAAGAAGGAGCCTCCACCACACTCTGGGTCAGAGAGTTTCACTGCTGAACAGCTCTCACACTCAGGAAGTTCTTCCTCGTGTTCAGATGGAATCTCCTTTCCTTTAGATTGAAACCATTGTTCCATTGCATTCTAGACTCCAGGGCAGCAGAAAGGAACCCCTCTCTCTCTTCCCTATGACTTCCCCTCACATATTGATCCATGGCTCTCATCATGTCTCCTCTCATCCTTCTCTTCTTCAGGCTAAACATGCTCAGCTCCTTAAGCCGCTCCTCATAGGGCTTGTTCTCCAGACCCTTGATAATTTTTAGTCGCCTTCCTCTGGGCACATTCCAGCGTGTCAACATCTCCCTTCAATTGTGGTGCCCAGAATTGGACACAGTGTGATTTCAGGTAAAGTGGTCTGACCAAGGCATAATAGAGCATGGGTAGCATGACTTCTCTGGATCTAGATCAGGGGTCCTCAAACTTTTAAAACAGTCTCTCAAACTGTTGGAGGACCAGATTGCAATTTGAAAAAAAAAATGAATGAATTCCTATGCATGCTGCACATCTTATTTGTAGTGCAAAAAAACCTACTTTAAATCAATACAATAATTAAAATGAAGAACAATTTTAACAAATATAAACTTATTAGTATTTAAATGGGAAGTGTGGATCTGTTTTTTGCTGATGAGATAGGATTGTTGTTGTTGTTTTTGTTGTTGTGTGCTTCCAAGTCATCTCAGACTTAGATTGAGTGAGGGGTGGGTAAATTACCTTGAGTGAGGGGCGGGTAAATGATCTTGAGGGGCCATATCTGCTCCCCGGGCCTTAGTTTGAGGACCCCTGTTCTAGACACTAGACTCCTATTTATGCGGGCCAAAATCCCACCAGAATTTTTAGCTGCCACATGACATTGTTGGTTCATGTTCACCTTCCTGTCCATGAGGACTCCAAGACCTTTTTCACACACACTGTTGCCGAGCCAGGCATCGTCCCCCATTCTGTCTCTTTGCATTTCATTGTGGAGTATCTTGCATTTGTCCCTGTTGAAGTTCATTGTGTTCATTTTGGGCCATCATCTCTCTAATCTTATTTATTTATTTATTTATTTAGTTATTATTCGAACTTATATGCCGCCACTCCCCTGGGGCTCGGATCTGTGAAGATAATTTTGAATTCTGCCCCTTCTGGAATATTGGTTCTCCTTCCCAATTTGGTATCGTCTGCAAACTTGATGATCATGTCTTCTCTAACCCTTCATCTAAAGTCATTAATAATTCAGTATGAAGCAAATTCATATGTTCAATCAATAACATCAGGGAACCCAAACTGTGTAAAACTAAAAAGCACTGAATACCATGTCAAACAATTATAGTCCATGCTTTGTATCTACTGATTCTCCATCCATGGATACAACAGTCCTTTGAAGGCAACCATAAGGATATTGTGGCCCTCCATGAAAATGGGTTTGGCACCCCTACTTTAATCTAAGGACTATTATTTCCTATTATTATTTACCTTCTCGCTCCTCTTGGCCTTTAATGGTTCTGTGACGGTGAAGCTCTTCTCCAAAGTGGAAATCTACCTTCAAGCCTGGTCCGTGTGACAGAACGCTCATGACATTCCAACCTCTTAGGAAACAAAGCTGTCAGAATCTTTGCAGCCTGGTTTCTATGGCAGGAAGGAAGAATGTTAGCTATGCAGCCAATGAGTTTGACAGCATTGTCCCAATTAACTTGGGAGGGGAAACATTGTGGGGTCTTACAAAGCAGACCCGAGATGCGTCCCCAAATATTTGCTTGGCTTCAGTACATTTCGGAGCTTTTCAAAGAGTTTGTTTTGATCTGCTAGTAATAAAGTTTGGAAAGACACTTCCTACGCCTTGAAAATATCTGGGGTGCATCTACATTTCCAACCTTTTTTTGACCAGGGGCCACTTTGACCAGGGACCACTTGATGAGGGACCACTTAGACCAGGGGCAACTTGATGAGGGACCGCGGACCACTTGATGAGGGTCCACTTAGACCAGGGGCAACTTGATGAGGGACCACTTTGACCACGGACCCCTTGATAAGGGTCCACTTAACCAGGGACCACTTTGACCAGGGGCTACTTGATGAGGGATCACTTAACCAGGGACCACTTGATGAGGGTCCACTTTGACCAGGGACCACTTGATGAGGGACCACTTTGATCAGGGACCACTTTGACCAGGGGCTACTTGATGAGGGATCACTTAACCAGGGACCACTTGATGAGGGTCCACTTTGACCAGGGACCACTTTGACCAGGGGGCACTTGATGAGGGACCACTTTGATCAGGGACCACTTAGACCAGGGGCAACTTGATGAGGGACCACTTTGACCACGGACCCCTTGATAAGGGTCCACTTAACCAGGGACCACTTTGACCAGGGGCTACTTGATGAGGGATCACTTAACCAGGGACCACTTGATGAGGGTCCACTTTGACCAGGGACCACTTGATGAGGGACCACTTTGATCAGGGACCACTTTGACCAGGGGCTACTTGATGAGGGATCACTTAACCAGGGACCACTTGATGAGGGTCCACTTTGACCAGGGACCACTTTGACCAGGGGGCACTTGATGAGGGACCACTTTGATCAGGGACCACTTTGACCAGGGGCTACTTGATGAGGGATCACTTAACCAGGGACCACTTGATGAGGGGCCACTTTGACCAGGGGGCACTTGATGAGGGACCACTTTGATCAGGGACCACTTTGACCAGGGGCTACTTGATAAGGGATCACTTAACCAGGGACCACTTGATGAGGGGCCACTTTGACCAGGGACCACTTTGACCAGGGACCACTTTGACCAGGGGGCACTTGATGAGGGACCACTTTGATCAGGGACCACTTTGACCAGGGGCTACTTGATAAGGGATCACTTAACCAGGGACCACTTGATGAGGGGCCACTTTGACCAGGAACCACTTTGTCCAGGGACCACTCTCTAATATTATTACCCAAAGGGTTACGAATCAGTTTTTGGTCAACTTAAATTCAGTTTGGTTATTTGGGGTGCTGACTCAGAAAATTGCATTGGATTGGCCACATCAGTTCTAGTTTCAGATACAGAACATTTGCCATCCAGTAGTCGCCATCTGCTCGCCACAGAAAACCCTATTTAATAATCTGACCTTTTATGTATCATGGCCCACAGGTTGGGAAGCACTGCTGTAGAATGAATGCAGTTTGTCACCACTTTGACTGCCATGGCTCAATACTATGGAATTCTGGGAGCTGTAGTTTGGGGAGGTGCCAACACTCTTTGACAGAGAACGTGGGAGACCTTTGTATCCATAGCCTTGTCAAACTACATGCATTCTAGTGTAGATGCACCCTTAGACTAGAAATTGAAGGTACATGTTGCTTGAAGGGCATCAAATCATAGAATTAAAGTTGGATGAGTCACCAAGGGCCACTGAATGGCCCCTGATGGCTCTTCCAACTCTAATTCTATGACTGGCTTGTGCTAGAGTCTTTGCAGTTCGATCTTTAAATCCTCATATCTTTTCAGCTTTTCCAGTTGTTTCGCTTCAATCCTGCTGTCACCTGGGATTGCGACATCAATGATCCATACTTTGTTTTTTAACACAATCGTGAGGTCATGAGTATTATGCTCCACAACTCTCTCTGTCTGAATCCGGAAGTCCCAGAGGAGCTTGGCGTGTTCATTCTAACTTTTTCCGGCTTGTGATCCCACTAGTTCTTTGTCGCAGGCAGATGGGATTTGTGGCACAAGTTCCAATGAATCATCTGAGCAAGGGTGTTGTGCCTCTGCTTGTAGTCTGTCTGCGCAATCTTCTTGCAGCAGCAACTGAGGATGGGATCTATTGTTTCATCTGCTTCCTTGCAGAGTCTACATTTGGGATTATTATTATTATTATTATTATTATTATTATTATTATTATTATGTGCAGTTTATTAACAGTATTTTGCAGCTACGTTGTTTTTAAAAATATAATGCAAAGCTGGGGGACAAACTTAATTTCACAAAGAGAAAGAACTTAATCATCATTGGCGACCATGAAACGGCGTATAATTTTAGGATTTGTAGCCCCACCAAAATCTATTTCAAGGCCCACTTTTGGGGTCAAGCTATTGCCAAAAACACCAGAGGAGGAAAAGACGTGTTCCTTTCACATTAGAAACAATGGAGGAGAGCGCCAAGAACAACAAATGCATGAAGACACAAAAAGCACCCATTCGAAATGTAAAGACCTATCCAAGAAACGCAACAGCGGAGTGGTTATCAAGGAACACCATCAAGAAACTTGTTACCATAGAGACAAACAGAAAAATTATTTTGCTCCAAGGCCAAGGGGAAAAATAGATTTCTGGAAAGAATAGTCATGAGGATGTGAGCCTGGAAGCCATCCAGATCAGAAGTGAATACAATTCGTCTGTGTATTTATTATTATTATTAAAGCATTCGAGATGGATCGAGATTTGAGGCTGCCTTCGGGAAAGGGGTCAAATGGAATCAAGTTATTTAATCTCCAGTACGATCTTTGGAAAATCTATATTAAGGACTAGCCGTCCCCTGCCACGCGTTGCTGTGGCCCACATGGGGGTTCTGTGTGGGAGGTTTGGCCCAATTCTATCGTTGGTCGGATTCAGAATGCTCTGTGATTGTAGGTGAACTATAAATCCCAACAACTACAACTCCCGAATGTCAAGATTCTATTTTCCCCAAACTCTACCAGTGTTCACATTTGGGCATATAGAGTATTCGTGTAGAGTTTGGTCCAGATCCATCATTGTTTCAGTCCACAGTGATCTCTGGATGTAGGTGAACTACAACTCCAAAACCAAAGGACACTGCCCACCAAACCCTTCCAGTATTTTCTGTTGGTCATGGGAGAACGGTGTGCCAAGTTTGGTTCAATTCCACCATTGGTGGGGTTCAGAATGCTCTTTGATTGTAGATGAACCATAAATCCTAACAACTACAACTCCCAAATGACAAAATCAATTTTTTTGAGTGAAGGACATACATGGGGCTATTAGGTGTCTTGTGTCCAAATTTGGTGTCAATTCGTCCAGTGTTTTTTGAATTCTGTTAATCCCACAAAAGAACATTACATTTTTAATGTATTGTCGAAGGCTTTCATGGCCAGAACCACTGGGTTGTTGTACGTTTTTTTTGGGCTATATGGCCATGTTCTAGAGGCATTCTCTCCTGACGTTTCGCCTGCATCTATGGCAAGCATCCTCAGAAGTAGTATAGATATACAGAAGACGGTAAGACCCTGTGATGAATTGAAACTGGACAAGCTGGAATGTGTCCAGAGGAGGGCGACTAAAATGATCAAGGGTCTGGAGAACAAGCCCTATGAGGAGCGGCTTAGGGAACTGGGCATGTTTAGCCTGAAGAAGAGAAGGCTGAGAGGAGATATGATAGCCATGTATAAATATGTGAGAGGAAGCCACAGGGAGGAGGGAGCAAGCTTGTTTTCTGCTTCCTTGGAGACTAGGACACAAGGGAACAATGGCTTCAAACTACAAGAGAGGAGATTCCATCTGAACATTAGGAAGAACTTCCTGACTGTGAGAGCCGTTCAGCAGTGGAACTCTCTGCCCCTGAGTGTGGTGGAGGCTCCTTCTTTGGAAGCTTTTAAGCAGAGGCTGGATGGCCATTTGTCAGGGGTGCTTTGAATGCAATATTCCTGCTTCTTGGCAGAATGGGGTTGGACTGGATGGCCCATGAGGTCTCTTCCAACTCTTTGATTCTATGATTCTATGAAACTAACTGGGCAAATGACCAGATGTCACTAAATTACCCGATTTCCAGTCCCCTCATACCATAAAATTGCATTGGATAAACCTAGAGATATTTTAGGGTGCATCTCCATGGTATAATAAATGTAGTTTGACATGGCTCAATGTCAATCATGGGAGTTGTAGTTTTCGGAAATCCTTTAGTCTCTGTCAAAGAGAATGGGTGCCTCATCAAACTACAACTCCCATGATTCCACAGCATTAGGCCATGACAGTTAAGATGATAGTGAACTGCATTTATTCTATAGTGTTGATGCATCCTTTGAGAGATAATGCTTCTAGGAATTTGCTAGGTCCTACAATGCAAATCTACGACAACTTCAAAAAGAAGCATTCCATTCAACCTAAAGAATTCCCATTTTTCCTTGGGCGTAGGTAAGCGAAACTGTGGGTAAGGTTCCCCCAGTTATGGGGATCTTATTGTCTCCATTTTGCTAATATGCTTTCTCACCAGAGCTTACCTAGATATCTTTTTGTCCACCACCTCCCTCTGGTGGATACGCTGAACACAACTGCTGGATTTTCAAAATACACACTTTTTTCAAACTTTGTATTTCACTTTTTGTACAGAAGGAAGAATTGTTGCAGTACAGCCATTTGGAATCCTGGGATAGAAGATTTCCAGTAATTAGTTAGGAGTCACCAAGTCTTGGAAGAGCCTTTGGGTGACACAACACTGGGTGCATCAACGCCATCAAATTAACAGAGGGACATGAGAGACCTACAAGAAGCACTGCTTGACTATCAAGCAAAAAGTGGGCGCTAGAAATAATATCATACGAAAGCTGACTGTCACAACCTGGGGATCACAACCAGATACAGTTAAGACATCTACCCTTGCACTATGCTACTCTGTTGCTGAGTATGCATGCCCATCTCACCACACTAAAACAGTGGATGTGGCACTTAATGAGACATGCTGCATTATCACGGGGTGTCTGTGCCCTACACCACTGAAGAAATTACACTACTTAGCCGGTATTGTACCACCTGACATCCGCCAGGGAGTAGCAACCAACAGTGAAAAGGCCAAGGCATGGATATCTCCAGCCCACCCATTTGGGTATCAACCAGCACGCCAACAACTTAAATCAAGAAATAGTTCTCTACAGAGACACTCGCTGGAACACCTCAGCAAGTGAGAGTCCAAAAGTGGCAGGCTCAAACCCAGAACCTCAATCAATAGCTGATACCAGATGAGAGACTCCCTCCTGGGCACACAGAATACTGGGTGACTTGGAAGGTGCTGAACAGATTGCGCTCTGGCACCATGAGATGCAGAGTCAACCTTAAGAAATGGGGTCACAAAGTGGAATCCACGACATGCAAGTGTGGAGAGGAGCAAACCACTGACCACCTGCTGCAATGCAACCTGAGCCCTGCCACATGCACAATGGAGGGCCTTCTTGCGGCAACACCAGAGGCACTCCAAGTGGCCAGAGACTGGTCAAAGGACATTTAATCAACTACCGAGCTTGCAAACTTTGTGTTTTATCTGTTTGTTTGTTTTGTTAAAAATGTAATACAAATGTCTGGTTGCTCCTGACACGATATATAGAAAATAAATAAATATTGCCAACCTGAGTCCCCATTAGAGAGATAGAGTGGGATACAAATAAAGTTTATTATTATTTATTATATGGCTGTGTAGACTCATATTATCCAATTCAAAGCCAATAATAAGGATTATCTGCTTTGATAACCTGGGGCCCCTTCTACACTGCCATATAAAATCCATATTCTCAGCTTTGATAATCTGGATTATATGGCAGTATAGAACGGACCTCATACAATCTGGTTCAAAGCAGATAGTCTGGGTCACATGGCAGTGTAGATACAGCCATAGAGGATAATATAAGAGGTTGGGGTAAACAAAAGGGATGAGGAAATGGTAGTCTTAACAAGCCAAGTCAAAATCGTCCCGTTCCTGGTTGTAGTTCAGGACATGTTGGCGGATGCGAGAGGAGTCCGTCCAGGTGATGAAGTCCTCCATGGCTCGGGTCACCAAAAAGGCCGGGTCTGTCATGACCTCTGGCCCAACCCGGACGTGGCCTTGCTCCACGAAGGTGACTGCCGACTTCATGTTCTGGGCCATGCGGAGCTTCAGAAGCAGGCAGGGCAAGCGCCGGCGGCAGAAGGAGCTGGCCGAAACCCGGTCGCACTGCTCTAGGGAGCGTTTGGACGACACCAGCCCCATGGCATACAGCTTCTCCAGGAGGGCTGCTGTGCTCTGAGCCCGGAAAGTCGCTGACTCAGGCGCGTCGCCGAGATCCCGGATGCGGCGAGCCAGTTCTCGGATTGCCCGGCTGAGCTGGTTGTAGCGGGTGTAGTCTTCCCTCTTTTGCAGGCGGAAGCGGCGGATCACACGCAGCTCATGGAGGTTCCCCGTAGAGGCCTCCCAGTTGACAAAGTCGAGCTTCTTGAGGAGCTTCTGCTCATGGAACTTCAGCTTGCGCACCATTTTTTCCTCCTATAACAACAATAACAACAACTTTATTGATATCCCGTCACCATCTCTCAAAAAGGACTCAAGACAGCTTACAGAGCGGCACATGATGGTGCCACACAAAACACATAAAGTACATCAGCATTTATAAACAATAGAAATGTCATTTATAAACAACTAGTGGTCCCCTGCCACGCGCGCTGCTGTGGCCCAGTCTGGTGATCTGGAAAATAAAGTAATGAGAAAGTGTTTTGTTTTCTAATATATGTCATGTCTTTATGCTTGTGGGTAAACAGTATTTCTTGTTGTTTCTTTGGCAGTGTTGATGTGAAGATTGTCTGGTTTGCCTACTCTGGAATATGCAACATATCATTGTCCTTCTTTAGGGGTCCCTTTCAGATCTTTGATACTGCATCTGTCATATATATTTATGTGTGTGTGTGTATGTGTGAATGGCTGGATGGCCCTTTGTCAGGAGGGCTTTGATTATGTTTTCTTGCCCTGGTGAAGGGAGTTGGACTGGATGGCCTTCAGGCAGCATTTTTCAACCTGGGAAGTCAAGAACCCGGGGGGAAGGGTCACCAGGGGGGTGTCAAAAGGATAACCAAAGACCACCAAAAAACACAGTATTTTCTAGGTTCTTGTGGGTTTTTTCGGGCTATAGAGCCATGTTCTAGAGGCATTTCTCCTGACGTTTCGCCTGCATCTATGGACGTCAGGAGAAATGCCTCTAGAACATGGCTTTATAGCCCGAAAAAACCCACAAGAACCTAGTGATTCCAGCCATGAAAGCCTTCGACAATACACAGTATTTTCTGTTGGACATGAGGGTTCTGTGTGGGAAGTTTGCCCCAATTCTGTCGTTGGTGGGGTTCAGAATGCTCCTTGATTGTAGGGGAACTATAAATCCCAGTAACTACAACTCCCAAATGTCAAGGTCTATTTCTCCCAAACTCCATCTGTGTTTATATTTGAGCATATTGAGTATTTCTGCCAAGTTTGGTCCAGATCCATCATTGTTTGAGTCCACAGTGCTCTCTAGATATAGGTGAACTACAACTCCAAAACTCAAGGTCAATGCCCACCAAACCCTTCCAGTATTTTCTGTTGGTCAAGGGAGTCCTGTGTGGCAAGTTTGGTTCAATTCCATCGTTGGTGGAGTTCAGAATGCTCTTTGATTATAGGTGAACTATAAATCTCAGCAACTACAACTCCCAAATGACAAAATCATAATTTTTTGAGTGATGGTCACTCCTTGTGTTGTGAGATGTTTTGTTGCCAAATTTGGTGTGATTTCATTTATTGGTTCTTTTGTTTTTAAGGTACTCATTACGCACAGAGCATTTTCATATATATAGATAACAATAGCAATAACAACACCAATTGACACAAAACAACACTTACAGAAATTAACCGCCAGATGCAAACCACCAAAGAGAAACATAAAGTGAACTTTCCCCTGACATTAAGTCTAGTCATGTCTGATTCTGGGGGTGGTGCTCATCTCCGTTGTCCGTAGACACCTCCTAGGTAATGTGGCCAGTATGACTGCATGGAGTGCCATTACCTTCCCGCAGAAGCGGTACCTATTCATCTACTCATACTTTCATGTTTTCAAACTGCTAGGTTGACAGAAGCTGGGGTGAACTGCAGGGGCTCACCCCACTCCCTGGATTCAAACCGCCAACGTTTCGGCCAGCAAGTTCAGCAGCTCAGCAGTTTAATCTGCTGCACCACTTGTGGGGGAGGCAAGAGAAACATACATATATAGAGAGAGAGCAAAGTGTGTGTCCGTAAATGAATAAAATAAATACAATTGTAAAGCACTCTGAGTCCACCTTCAGGGGTAAGAAGGGTGGAATATAAATGCCTAATATATATATGACATAAATATAAATAAATAAATAAATAAATAAATAATAAATTTTGTTGTAAATGTGTGTGTGTGTGTATATATATATATATACACACACACAATATATATATACACACAATAAAATGACATAAATGAAATAAATATAAATAAAATAATTAATTAATTAATTAATTTTATTGTAAAGGTCACAGACCAGAAATAAAAATGATTGTAGTATAGTTAATATACATTATGTGTGTGTGTGTATTATATTATAGTATATTAACTATACTACATAAATAAAATGACATAAATATAAATAAAATAATTAATGAATTAATTAATTTTATTGTAAAGGTCACAGACCAGAAATAAAAATGAATGTAGTATAGTTAATATAATATAATACACACACATATATAAATTATATTAACTATACTACATTCATTTTTATTTCTGGTCTGTGACCTTTACTATATATATATATATATATATATATACACACACACACACACACACACACATACACACAAATAATAGTAAATAACAAATATAACAAATAAATATAGTGTAAGTGGTAGATGACAAAAATAATATAATAAATAAATAAAATAATAAAATAAATGATTTAAATAAATAAATACTTAAAATTAAAATATTATTGCCAAAACAATTCCTTTATAGGTTCACTATGGAGTCACTTTAAGTGGAGAACAACCTGAGGGTACACAACAATAATAAATGATCTATACCAGGCATGGGCAAACCTTGGCCTTCAGGTGTTTTGGACTTCAATTCCCAAAATTTATGCTGTTAAATACAATAAATATATATAATATATATACAAATAAAAATAATAGTCAATAACAGATATAACAAAGAAATGTAATGTAAATGGTAGACGATAAATATGTAATAATAAATAATATAAATAAAATAAAATAAATGATTAAAATAAATAAAATTAAAATATTGCAAAACAATTCCTTTATATGTTCATCATAGAGTCACTTTAAATGGAGAACAAGCTGAAGGCACACAACAATAATAAACGGCCTATAACAGGCATGGGCAAACTTTGGCCCTCCAGGTGTTTTGGACTTCAACTCCCACAATTCCTAACCGTCTACTAGCTGTATAAATGCCCCACCCAGTAGAACCATCTGGGCCTTCTGGGAAATAAAATCGGCTGCCCAAGCAAATTTGTGAACATCCTGAGGCTCCTCCATGATGGCAACAGTTTTGGACAGCAGTGGTTCCCAGAGTGACCCATTTAAGGTGGAATCAGTCGTCAGACAAGGATGTGTTATTGCCCCAACTCTATTCTCCATCTTCATCGCTATGATACTTCACCTTGTTGACGGGAAGCTTCCCACCGGAGTGGAAATCATCTATCGGACAGATGGCAAGCTATTCAACCCCAGCAGACTGAAAGCCAAAACCAAGGTTACAACAACATTTGTCATAGAACTCCAGTATGCTGATGACAAGGTCATCTGTGCGCATTCAGAAGAAGACCTACAAGCCACTCTAAACACCTTTGCAGAAGCATACGAGAAGCTCGGCCTGTCATTGAACATTGAAAAAACCAAGGTGCTCTTCCAGCAGACACCAGCCAACCCCCCTCCAATGCCAGTAATACAGCTTAATGGTGTAGCATCAGAAAATGTTGACTATTTCTGCTACCTTGGCAGCCACCTCTCCACCAAAGTCAACATCGACGCCGAAATACAACACCGCCTGAGCTCTGCAAGTGCAGCATTTTTCCGAATGAAGCAGAGAGTGTTTGAGGATCGGGACATCCATAGGGATACCAAGGTGCTTGTTTATAGAGCTATTGATATATTAGAGAGATGATTGGCCAAAACTAACAAAATGAAGTTCAACAGTGACAAATGCAAGATACTCCACTTTGGCAGGAAAAAACGAAATGCAAAGATACAAAATGGGGGACAATGCCTGGCTCGAGAGCAGTACGTGTGAAAAAGATCTTGGGAGTCCTCGTGGACAACAAGTTAAACATGAGCCAACAATGTGATGTGGCGGCAAAAAAAGCCAATGGGATTTTGGCCTGCATCAACAGGAGCATAGTGTCTAGGTCCAGGGAAGTCATGCTCCCCATGCTCTATTCTGCCTTGGTTAGACCACACCTGGAATATTGTGTCCAATTCTGGGCACCACAATTCAAGAGAGATATTAACAAGCTGGAATGTGTCCAGAGGAGGGTGACTAAAATGATCAAGGGTCTGGAGAACAAGCCCTATGAGGAGTGGCTTAAGGAGCTGGGCATGTTTAGCCTGAAGAAGAGAAGGCTGAGAGGAGATATGATAGCCATGTATAAATATGTGAGAGGAAGTCATAGGGAGGAGTGGGCAAGCTTGTTTACTACTTCCATGGAGACTAGGACGCTGAGCAATGGCTTCAAACTACAAGAAAGGAGATTGCCTCTGAACATGAGGAAGAACTTCCTGACTGTCAGAGTTCAGCAGTGGAACTCTCTGCCCCAGAGTGTGGTGGAGGCTCCTTCTTTGGAAGCTTTTAAACAGAGGCTGGGTGGCCATCTGTCAGGGGTGATTTGAATGCAATATTCCTGCTTCTTGGCAGAATGGGGTTGGACTGGATGGCCCATGAGGTCTCTTCCAACTCTTTGATTCTATGATTCTAATAGGGCTCCACAGCCACATACTGGGAAATGTAGTTCCCCAAAGCAACTTTTCCTGGGCAACAATAGCCCATCTGTTCTGGAAATGCTTCCTCCCCAGCAGCATATATCTCGCCCTTACCGGAGTGTTGCTGAGCTCTGCTTCTGTGCCTTTCTACTGAGACAGGATTTTCTCCCAGCAGCAGAAACCACGTGGAAGCCCCCTATGCCACTTCCTCCTTCCGGTTCCCCTGTTCCTTTCCAAGCTCCGCCCCCTTTTCTGCTTGACAGAGGTATGAATAATAAAGATGCACACGCCACAGATAGATTCCGAGTTGATTCTGAACAAAAAGGGAACGCCCCTCCCTGGAGTGCATCTATATCGCAGAACGAATGCAGTTTGATACCGCTTTAACTGGTACTTACTAGGCTTGGGCAATCCATGGTTCTAAATGGTTCTAAAGTACTTACAAAACTAAAGTTCTGGTGGTGAAAATTTCAGAACTCTAACAAAACTTTCAAAATTTAATTATTATTTCATTATTGGTGATTTTAATGACAGCACCAATTAGGAACTGCCATTTATTATGACATTTTGAGAGTTTTGTTAGAGTTCTGAAATTTTCACCACCAGAACTTTAGTTTTGTAAGTACTTTAGAACCATTTAGAACCATGGATTGCCCAAGCCTAGTACTTACTTACTTAGGCGATCCCTCGTTGGACGAGTAAGATGGTCTTCCTTGATGACTATTTTTGTGGGTTTGTAGGTGACTGTGCAGCCCTATTCTTGACCTGCATCTTCTCCCACAGTGAAGGCATTGGTTTCCAGGCGGAAGGCGGTCCCGGTCGGGGTTAGCTTGGCGCGCCTTCCTCCTGGCACGTTTCTCTCTTTCACCCTCCACTCGTGCCTCCTCGAAATCTGCAGCACTGCTGGTCACAGCTGACCTCCAGCTGGAGCGCTCAAGGGCCAGGGCTTCCCAGTTCTCAGTGGCTATGCCAGAGATTTTAAGGTTGGCTTTGAGCCCATCTTTCAATCTCTTTTCCTGCCCACCAACATTCTGTTTTCCATTCTTGAGTTCGGAGTAGAGCAACTGCTTTGGGAGACGGTGGCCAGGCATCCGGACAACGTGGCCGGCCCAGCGGAGTTGATGGCAGAGGACCATCGCTTCAGTGCTGGTGGTCTTTGCTTCTTCCAGCACGCTGACGTTTGTCCGCCTGTCTCCCAAGAGATCTGCAGGATTTTCCAGAATCAACACTGATGGAATCGTTCCAGGAGTTGCATGTGACGTCTGTAGACAGTCCACGTTTCGCAGGCGTATTGCAGGGTTGGGAGGACAATAGCTTTATAAACAAGCACCTTGGTATCCCTACGGATGTCCCAGTCCTCAAACACTCTTTGCTTCATTCAGGAAAATGCTGCGCTCGCAGAGCTCAGGCAATGTTGTATTTTGGTGTCGATGTTGACTTTGGTGGAGACGTGGCTGCCAAGGTAGCGGAAATGGTCAACACTTTCTAATGTTACACCATTAAGCTTTAACTGGTATAGATGGGTGGAATAGCGTCCTAGGATTTGTAGACAACAACTCCCATTATCTTGCAAGGCTACAACTCCCATTATCTTGCAAAACTACAACTCTCATGATCTTGCAAGGCTACAACTCCCATTATCTTGCAAAACTACAACTCCCATTATCTTGCAAAACTACAACTCTCATTATCTTGCAAGGCTACAACTCACATTGTCTTCCAAGGCTACAACTCCCATTATCTTACACGGAGAAAAACTCCCATTCTCATGCAAGACTACAAGTCCCATTATCTTGCAAGGCTACAACTCCCATTATCTTGCAAAACTACAACTCTCATTATCTTGCAAGGCTACAACTCTCATTATCTTACACGGAGAAAGACTCCCATTATTTATTTATTTATTTATTTATTTTACCTGACTTATATACCGCTGTTCTCAGCCCGAAGGTGACTCACAGCGGTTCACAACAAATACGAACAGCAAAAATTCAGTGCTACAGTATAGAAACAGTTAACAACCTAACACATTACACAATTAATAAACAGTTACTACAATACCCATTCACTGTCGTCTCGTCATCAAAAACATGTTCCAGATTCGTCATCCATTGTTCCATTCCAGTGTTCATTAACCAATCATTGCACTAATTATTCGAACGCCTGCTCAAACGGCCAGGTCTTCACTTTTTTGCGGAATACCATTAGAGATGGTGCTAGTCTAATGTCCGTAGGAAGGGCGTTCCACAGCCGAGGAGCCACCACCGAGAAGGCCCTATCTCTCGTCCCCGCCAGCCGAGCTTGAGAAGCAGGTGGGATCGAGAGCAGGGCCTCCCCGGAAGATCTCAAAGTCCTGGTGGGTTCATAGGCAGAGATGCGGTTGGATAGGTAGCTTGGGCCGGAACCGTTTAGGGCTTTAAAGGCCAACGGCAGCACTTCGAATTCAGCCCGGTAGCAGATCGGTAGCCAGTGGAGTTGGCGCAACAGGGGGGTTGTATGCTCCCTGCGCTCCGCCCCTGTTAGAATCATGGCTGCCGAGCGTTGGACTAGTTGGAGCTTCCGAGCTGTCTTCAAAGGCAACCCCACGTAGAGAGCGTTGCAGTAGTCTAAATGGGATGTAACCAGAGCGTGGACTACCGTGGCCAAGTCAGACTTCCCAAGGTACGGGCGCAGCTGGCACACAAGCTTTAGCTGTGCAAATGCTCCCCTGGTCACCGCCGAGACCTGGGGTTCCAGGCTCAGCGATGAGTCCAGGATCACACCCAAGCTGCGAACCTGCGTCTTCAGGGGGAGTGCGGCCCCATCCAACACAGGCTGTAACCCTATACCCTGTTCGGCCTTGCGACTGACCAGGAGTACCTCTGTTTTTTCTGGATTCAATTTCAATTTGTTCGCCCTCATCCAGACCGTCACAGCGGCCAAGCACCGGTTCAGGACCTGGACAGCCTCCTTAGTAGCAGGTGGATAGGTGTCAGGACTCGGTTTCCTGGCCTTGGATGGTGGCGCAAAAAACCAGATTCCTGACATGGAGAACCGATAAGGATTTGCAGCTGGTGGCCTTGGGAAGGGCAGTTGGTGGTTTGGCGGGGAAGATTGAGCGGGATCCTCAGTCGGCGGGAAGAGGGGATTCGAATGTGGGGGAGGGTATAAAAGGGTTGACTTGCGTCTGTAAGCCGATCCTGGCTTTCATTGTGTATGTGTATCCAGTAGTAAAAGTTTCCTGATTGATTACGGATTGGCGTCCTGTGTCTTTTCTGGGAGCGGCTGCTGTGAACTTACAGATAGGAGTGACAGAGTGGGACATCATCCGCGTACAGATGACACCGTACCCCGAAACTCAGGATGATCGCCCCCAGCGGCTTCATGTAGATGTTAAACAACATGGGAGACAATATTGAGCCCTGAGGAACCCCATAAGACAATGGTTGTGGGGTTGAACAGGTGTCCCCCAACAACATCTTCTGAGATCGACCCTCTAGGAATGACCGGAGCCACTGCAAAACAGTACCTGCAAGACCCATCCCCGCGAGGCATCTCAGAAGGATACCGTGGTCGACGGTATTGAAGGCCGCTGAGAGTTCCAGCAGCACCAACAGGGACACACTCCCCCTGTCGAGCTCCCGGCACAGATCATCCACTAAAGCGACCAAGGCTGTCTCGGTACCATGTCCCGGCCTAAAGCCAGACTGTGCCGGGTCTAGATAATCCGTGTCTACCAAGAATACCTGGAGTTGTGAGGCCACCACACGTTCCAAGACTTTGCCCAAGAAGAGGAGATTGGAAACTGGCCGATAGTTGTCGAATTTAGTGGGGTCCAGTGATGGTTTCTTCAACAGCGGTTTTATTATAGCTTGTTTTAAGCTCGCTGGAATCTTGTCTTCCTGAAGGGAAGCATTAACCACCACCTTAACCCACTCAGCCAATCCCCCTCTGGCCTCCTTTAGAAGCCAGGATGGGCAGGGGTCCAGGATGCATGTGGTTGGCCTCATTCCTCCAAGTATCTTGTCCACATCCTCGGGTTTCACCAATTGAAATGAATCCATCAAAACTGGACAAGCAGGTGCTCATGTTACATCCTCAGAGACAGCCATTAACATGGTATCCAGACCAGAACAGATCAAAGCGACTTTGTCTGCAAAGAACTGAGCAAAAGCTTCACAGTGAGAAGTCGAATCGTCAGGGTTCCCACCTTGAGCGGTGGGATTTAAAAGGCCTCTGACAATTCGGAACAGCTCAGCTGGACGGTTCCTTGCAGACGCAATAGTGGCCGCAAAGGCCTTCTTTGCGGCTTTTATTGCTGCGGCATATGCCCTTAAAAAGGACACAAACCGTGTTCGATTTATTATTTTATTTCCGTCACTTTTACCCCACCCTTCTCACCCCCAAGGGGGGACTCAGAGGGTGGCTTACAGAGAAAGGCACAATTCAATGCCTTGTCACATATACATACATATATAAAAGCAATTAAACAATTACAAATTAAAAATTAAATCATCAATACAAAACAATATCATAAACACAGTAGTAGGCTAATCCTGAGCTCAGCGTTCAGAGTTCCTTAAATCCATTCCGTCTCGTCAAGTTCCAGCTCATCATCAAGTCTTTCTTTAGCTGCCAGAAAGTCCAAATGCCTGGTCCCATATCCAGGTTTTTAACTTTTTCCTAAATGAAAGAAGGGACGTTGCTGATCTAATCTCCCCGGGGAGTGAGTTCCACAGGTGGGGGGCCACCACCGAGAAGGCCCTGCTCCTTGTCCCCGCCAATCTCACTTGTGATAGAGGAGGGGTCAAGAGCAGGGCCTCCCCAGAGGATCTTAGGTTCCGAGGTGGGACGTAGAGGGAGATCCGTTCGGATAGATACACTGGGTCGGAACCGTTTAGGGTTTTGTAGGTCAAAACCAGCACTTTGAATTGTGCTCGGAATTGGATCGGCAACCAGTGGAGCTGACACAACAGGAGGGTGGTGTGCTCCCTGTATGTCGCTCCAGTGAGCAATCTGGCTGCCTCTCGCTGGACCAGTTGGAGTTTCTGAGCAGTCTTCAAAGGCAACCCCACGTAGAGTGCGTTAAAGTAATCCAATCGGGATGTAACAAGAGCGTGGACCACTGTGGCCAAGTCCGACTTCCCAAGGTACGGGTGCAGCTGGCGCACAAGTTTTAGTTGTGCAAAAGCTCTCCCGGCCACCGCTGAGACCTGGGGTTCCAGGCTTAGCGATGAGTCCAGGATCACTCCCAAGCTGTGAACCTGCGTCTTCAGGGGGAGTGTAACCCCGTCTAACACAGGCTGTAACCCTATGCCCTGTTCGGCCTTACGACTGACCAGTAGGACCTCTGTCTTATCTGGATTCAATTTCAATTTGTTAGCTCTCATCCAGTCCGACACAGCAGCCAAGCACCGGTTCAAGGTCTGGGCAGCCTCCTTGGTGACAGGTGGAAAGGAGTGACAGATTTGGACGTCATCTGCATAGAGATAACACCTCATTCCGAAACTCTGAATGATCTCCCCCAGCGGCTTCATGTAGATGTTAAATAACATCAGGGACAGAATTGAACCCTGTGGGATTCCACACAACAACGGTTGTGGGGCCGAACAGGTGTCACCCAGTAACACCTTCTGGGATCGTCCCTCAAGGAAGGATCGGAGCCACCGCAGAGCAGTGCCTCCGAGCCCCATGTCCATGAGGCGCCCCAGAAGGATACCGTGATCGACGGTATCAAAGGCAGCTGAGAGGTCCAGCAGAACTAACAGGGACACACTACCCCTGTCAAGCTCCCTGCGAAGATCATCTACCAAGGCGACCAAGGCTGTCTCAGTTCCATGTCCCGGCCTAAAGCCAGACTGTGCCGGATCTAGATAATCAGTGCCTACCAGAAACCCCTGGAGTTGTGCACCACACGTTCCATGACTTTGCCCAAGTAGGGGAGATTGGAAACTGGCCGATAGTTGTCAAATTGAGTGGGATCCAGTGACGGTTTCTTCAACAGCGGTTTTATAACAGCTTGTTTTAAGCTCACTGGAAATTTTCCTTCCTGTAAGGAGGCGTTAACCATCACCTTCATCCACTCTGCCAAACCCCCTCTGGCTTCTTTTATCAGCCAGGATGGGCAGGGGTCTAGGATGCATGTGGTGGGTCGCACCTCTCCAAGGATCCTGTCCACATCCTTAAGCTGAACCAATTGAAACGAATCCAACAAAGCTGGACAAGCAGGTGTTCTCGTTACATCCCCAGAGACTGCCGTTAACATGACGTCAAAGCCTGACCGAATCCGCTCAATTTTATCCGTGAAGAATTGAGCAAATGCTTCACAGCGGGCCACCGAGTTATCCGAAGTCTCACATTTTGGCGGATTTAACAGGCCCCTGACAACTCGGAAGAGCTCCGCCGGACGATTCTTCGCAGATGCAATATTGGCTGTAATAGATGTTTTTTGGGCTGCCGCTATTGCCACACCGTAGGACCTTAAAAAGGCATTCAGGTGTGTTTGGGCTGGATTGGTGGGGTTCTGGCGCCACATGCACTCTAGCCTCCTCTTCTTTCGCTTCATCGCTGCCAGCTCCTCAGTAAACCAAGAGGCTGGTTTAGCTTGGTTACTCGAGAGGGGACATTCTGGAGCGATTGTGTCAATTGCCCTGGTCAACTCACTGTTCCAGCGAGAAACCAGAACATCGACAGAGTTGCCTGCCAAGGAGGTGGAGAAATCCCCAAGAGCCGTTAGAAAACCATTTGGATCCATAAGTCTCCTGGTGCGGACCATTCTAATGGGTCCACCACCCCTGCGGAGGTTAGAAGGCACAGTTAGTCTAAATCTGATCAGGTGGTGATCAGTCCATGGCAGTGGAGCAATGGATAGCTCCTCCAGTCCGTCACCCTCATCCCATCCCTGCGCAAAAACGAGATCCAAAGTGTGCCCGGCACTATGGGTGGGACCAGATATTAGTTGGGACAGGCCCATGGTTGCCATGGCGGCCATGAAGTCCTGAGCCGCACCCGAGAGAGTGGCCTCGGCATGGACATTGAAATCTCCCAGGACCAAAAGCCGCTGGGAGCTCAAGGCCATGTCCGAGACCACTTCCGCTAGCTCAGGTAGGGAGACTGTAGTGCAGCGGGGTGGTCGGTACACTAACAGAATCCCTATCCTGTCCCGGTCACCTATCCTAAAGCCGGAACATTCAAACGAAGATGTTTGTGGGATGAGACGCCTGATCAGAGGGATAAACACCTTATAGACCACTGCGACTCCTCTTCCCCGCCCTCCAAGCCTTGGTTGGTGCTGAACAGAGTAACCTGGTGGACAGAGTTGGGAGAGATTAACCCCTCCCCCTTCGTCCAACCAGGTCTCTGTTATACAAGCCAGGTCAGCATGTTCTTCTTGAATTAGGTCTTTAATAATAGCAGTTTTTCCATTTACCGACCTGGCATTGAACAGCACCACCTTTAACCTGGAGGGACCACCATCCTGGCACCTCAGTTGTATCTTATCAGGAGGATGTTTTGAAGCTGCCAATCTGTCTTTACTAATTTCGGACCAAATTGTGGTCTCAATTTTTGGGATTGCCAATGTTCTGTTATAAATTTTTGGCCGGATTTGATTTTTCCTTGGGTTGTTAGCATCTTTGGAGGTTGCCAATCTATTATTGTGAATTCTGGGCCAGAATAAACAATTTGCTCTCCCTTTCCCGTATCTCCCTCTGCTCGTCACCACCCCTATGGCGGCACCCTCACCCATGGACCCACTCCCTCTGGGAACATACCCTCCATTTCCATCTATTGTTGTTCCATATGTTAGTGTTTGATGATAAGTGTAGTCACATATAATTGGGTCTTGATGTTCCTACCCCTTGAAATTACCTGCTCCTTCCAGTGTATTAAAGAAGGTAAAGTGCACTAGTATCGATAGCAGCAGGATTGGTGTCAATGGTAACATAGGAGTGGGGTATTTGTAAACAACAATATCTAATTGTCAACCTGCCACAAATGAGGCTAAGTGCTAGTGCAGGCCTCGAAACAGTTGTTTAAAGTGCTGCTGTAACAATTCTTTAAAGTGCTACTATAACAGGTTGTTTAAAGTGCTACTATAACAGTTGTTTAAAGTGCTAGTATAACTACAATTTAATCACCATGGGACGCTTTGGGACCAGTTAATAGCATGGGCCCTGGTAGACTAGGAGGTAGATCTAATAAAGTGCTCTAGGCTTAGTGGGATGGGCATCCCAAGCCACCTTGTCTCTCTCCTGAGGAATCTGTACAAGGACCAAGTAGCAACAGTCAGAACTGACCACGGAACAACAGACTGGTTCAAGATTGGGAAAGGCGTACGGCAAGGCTGCATCCTCTCACCCAACCTTTTTAACTTGTATGCAGAACACATCATGCGATGTTCGGGGCTGGATGAATGCAAAGCTGGGGTGAAAATTGCTGGAAGAAACATTAACAACCTCAGATATGCAGATGACACCACTCTGATGGCCGAAAGCGAGGAGGAGCTGAGGAGCCTTCTAATCAAGGTGAAAGAAGAAAGCGCAAAAGCCGGGTTGCAGCTAAACGTCAAAAAAACCAAGATTATGGCAACAAGAATGATTGACAACTGGAAAATAGAGGGAGAAACCGTGGAGGCCGTGACAGACTTTGTATTTCTAGGTGCAAAGATTACTGCAGATGCAGACTGTGGCCAGGAAATCAGAAGACGCTTACTTCTTGGGAGGAGAGCAATGTCCAGTCTCGATAAAATAGTAAAGAGTAGAGACATCAGACTGGCAACAAAGATCCGCCTAGTCAAAGCCATGGTATTCCCTGTAGTAACCTACGGATGTGAGAGCTGGACCTTAGGGAAGGCTGAGCGAAGGAAGATCGATGCTTTTGAGCTATGGTGCTGGAGGAAAGTGCTGAGAGTGCCTTGGACTGCGAGAAGATCCAACCAGTCCATCCTCCAGGAAAGGAAAGTGCTGAGAGTGCCTTGGACTGCGAGAAGATCCAACCAGTCCATCCTCCAGGAAATAAAGCCCGACTGCTCACTGGAGGGAAAGATACTAGAGACAAAGTTGAAGTACTTTGGCCACATCATGAGGAGACAGGAAAGCCTAGAGAAGACAATGATGCTGGGGAAAGTGGAAGGCAAAAGGAAGAGGGGCCGACCAAGGGCAAGATGGATGGATGGCATCCTTGAAGTGACTGGACTGACCTTGAAGGAGCTGGGGGTGGTGACGGCCGACAGGGAGCTCTGGCGTGGGCTGGTCCATGAGGTCACGAAGAGTCAGAGACGACTGAACGAATGAACAACAAAACCAGATTTTGTTCATTTTCATGGTTTCCTCCTTTCTGTTGAAATTGTCCACATGCTTGTGGATTTCAGTGGCTTCTCTGTGTAGTCTGACATGGTGGCTGTTGGTGTGGTCCAGCATTTCTGTGTTCTCAAATAATATGCTGTGTCCAGGCTGGTTCATCAGGTGCTCTGCTATGGCTGATTTCTCTGGTTGGAGTATTCTGCAGTGTCTTTCATGTTCCTTGATTCGTGTTTGGGCAAGGCTGCTGTGTTTGGTGGTCCCTCTGTAGACTTGTCCACAGCTGCATGGTATCCGGTAGACTTCATTTGTACCCCGCTACCATCTCCCCAAGGGACTCGGTGCAGCTTACATGAGGCCAAGCCCAAAGTACATCAATAAACAAAAGCAATAACAAAACAATCAATACAAACAGTTAAAATAATAGACACTGCCATATAATCCAGTTCAAAGCAAATCATCTGGATTTTATATGGTGTTGTAGATGGGGCCTCTGCCCAAGAGTACTGCTACCCCTCCGAACTACAACTCCCGGAGCTACATAGTATTGAACCACGACAGTTAAAGTGGTGTCAGACTGCATTCACACTTCAGTCACAAATCTGGGAAGGCAAAAAGTGCAGCTCAACCTAAAAACATTAAATGGCAAATGACAACGAAAACAGGATCCTGGGCACTTCCTGCCTGCTTCTTTGTAAGAGCTGCGGCTGTTTCCGCTACAGGTGTTTATATGGTTTGCAAAAGAGCGAAACTTCCGTGGCTCTTTGACCTGTTTCAGACTCACACTTCATGCCAAAGTCACACATGGCATCCCCTACTGCACTGTAGAATCAAAGCAATTCGACCCCACTTTAACTGCCATGGCTCAATGCTAAGGAATCATGAGACTTATAGTTTGGTGAGGGCCCAATACTCTTTAGCAGAGACAGATTAGTGAAGTGTATTGTGATACTGTTATGAGTGAAAGCAAAGTGCGTAAGTGGGTACAACTATTCAAAGATGGCCGTGACAACGTTCTTGTGAAGTGCCTGTTCTCACGAATCCTCACGAATCCTCGCTTCAACTGAAGCCACCAAATCGTCTGTAATCAAAGAAGGGCGACTGTTCTGTCGCCGCTGGAGCTGAAATTAAATGCTTCTAAGAGAGGATGCAAGGCTTGCGTCCAGCGGGAAGCCCGGGAGCCCGAGAAGGAACCTTTAGAGGAATTTTCCCTATTAAACAGGCTTTAGGAGACTTAAGCTTAAATACAACAGTCTTTATTAATGAACAAGCAGGAATTGTAAGATTTCTAAATAGTCTATTGGCTCTTGCAGTCTTGTTTACAGGAAACAGGCACTATCTTCAAGAAACTTTGTTTAACAGAAAAATTCCCCTTTAAAGCTCCTCCCAGGCTGCTGTGAACTTAAACCCGACTGGTTTGGGTCTGCTACCGGCTGAACTGCGTCTCAGAATCGAACAGATGTACCAGCAGGCTTGAAATCACTTAGCTGAAGATGAAGAGATGTTATTCCCTCCGGAGGTCCTCAGGGCTGTGACACTGTTTCCTGAAACCCTTTGGGAATCTGTAGAGGCCTTTAATCTGTTCTCTCCCAGGAAGTCTTACAAGACGAAGCCTTTGCACAGGAGGAGCATCTGTATGCATCCTCTGCCTTGGCTTCCCTTGCTGTGACTAACTGAAAAATGGCCCCTTCCCTCCAAAAAGCAAAAAGGGGGCGGGACCAGGGATCCTAACTACAATTGGCAGGTGGCTTACCCTATAGATGCAAATTATAACAGGAAACCCCCTGCTGCAAAAATCCCAAGCATGGGATTGCACACAAACATTTAAACACAGCGAATAAATCTGGAGCTCCTGGAACAGTTGTTCCAGAACAGCGACCGGAGTGGTCCTCATCATGGACGTTGTCATGGCCATCTTTGAATTGTTGTACCCACTTATGCACTTTGCTTTCACTCATAACAGTATCTCCCAGAAGCATTTTAGATTGTCTGCACATCGCACTTACCCTAAAATCCTACATTTCACCTGTCACACCCAGCACTTTTAATCCGTACCCATTACATTCGGCCCGGCCCTAGTTTTATTGTGTTATAGTGTACTGTTTTACTGTTTACTGTTATTGCTTTAATGGTTTTGATTTGCTTTATAAGTTATGTGTATTTGTTATGTTGCTGTTGTAAGCCACATCGAGTCCTTCGGGAGATGTTAGCCATAGGAGTTAAAGTGATGCCAAAGTGTATTAATTCTACAGTTTGGATGCAATCCAAGCAGACCAGAGGCTTTTCTAATGAAGCCTCATGTTTTTTAAAGGGAGTCTAGTAAGCATTGCCTTTTAGTAACCTTTATGTTTAGTAACCCAGAGAGTGCTCACCAATGCTTCCTCTTCATCTTGGAAAGAAGTGACAAGTGGAGTGCCGCAGGGTTCCGTCCTGGGCCCGGTCCTGTTCAACATCTTGATTAATGACTTAGATGAAGGGCTAGAAGGCATGATCATCAAGTTTGCAGACGACACCAAATTGGGAGGGATAGCCAATAGTCCAGAGGACAGGAGCAGGATTCAAAACGATCTTGACAGATTAGAGAGATGATGGGCCAAAACTAACAAAATGAAGTTCAACAGGGACAAATGCAAGATACTCCACTTTGGCAGGAAAAACAAAATGCAAAGATACAGAATAGGTGACGCCTGGCTCGAGAGCAGTACATGTGAAAAAGATCTTGGAGTCCTCGTGGACAGGAAGTTAAACATGAGCCAACAATGTGATGTGGCGGCAAAAAAAGCCAATGGGATTTTGGCCTGCATCAATAGGAGCATAGTGTCTAGATCTAGGGAAGTCATGCTCCCCATGCTCTATTCCGCTTTGGATAGACCACACCTGGAATATTGTGTCCAGTTCTGGGCACCACAATTCAAGAGAGATGTTGACAAGCTGGAATGTGTCCAGAGGAGAGCGACTAAAATATCAAGGGTCTGGAGAACAAGCCCTATGAGGAGCGGCTTAAGGAGCTGAGCATGTTTAGCCTGAAGGAGAGAAGGCTGAGAGGAGATATGATAGCCATGTATAAATATGTGAGAGGAAGCCACAGGAAGGAGGGAGCAAGCTTGTTTTCTGCTTCCATGGAGACTAGGACGCAATGGAACAATGGCTTCAAACTACAAGAGAGGAGATTCCATCTGAACATGAGGAAGAACTTCATGACTGTGAGAGCCGTTCAGCAGTGGAACTCTCTGCCCCGGAGTGTGGTGGAGGCTCCTTCTTTGGAAGCTTTTAAACAGAGGCTGGATGGCCATCTGTCAGGGGTGATTTGAATGCAATATTCCTGCTTCTTGGCAGAATGGGGTTGGACTGGATGGCCCATGAGGTCTCTTCCAACTCTTGGATTCTATGATTCTATGATTCCAAGTATTCCATAGCATTGAGCCATGGGAGTTAAAGTAGTGCCAAAGTGTATTAATTCTACAGTTTGGATACAATCCAAGCAGACCAGAGGCTTTTTCTAATGAAGCCTCCTGTTTTGTAAAGGGAGTCTAGTAAGCATTGCCTTTTAGTAACCTTTGAGCATTGAGAATTCTCTCCTTTTTGCGCTCTAGGTTTTGAGGACTACAAGATCCAGAATTCCTGCACAATGGCCACACGGGCCGGGAATTCTGGGAGTTGAAGTCCAAACACGCCCAGCGCATGCGTATTGATACTCGAGATTGTTTATTATGTCTAAGGCTGACAAAAAGAGCCAATGAAACATCTAGACACAGGTTGCGACCAATCAGAAACGGAGTGAAGGAGTGAGGCGGGGCATCGTGAGGCGAAGTTAAAAATATGAGGGGTGGAGACCATCATCCAATCAGGAACGACGGGGATACTTCCGTCGATGTCGATAGGCGGATTATTTTAGAAGGACAGGAGGTTCGTCCAATCGAAAGCCACGGTTTCTGTTTCCCAACGGTCACTCCCTCCTGCGTTTGGAATTTGAAATTGAGGCGGTCAGCCATCACCAGTCAGGTCAAGAGCTCAACGAGGTCGGACGTGTGTGTGTGTGAGAGAGGGGTGAGGCTGTGATAGGCCACATTTGGCTATCTATAACAATAATTACAATGCTTTATAGTATACTATTACATTTAGTGAACAGTAATTTGTTATAATAGATTAAATGCTTTTGTTTAATATTTTTTATTTAATATTTTATTTATTTAATTGTTAATATTTTATTTAATATTGCTTATTCATTTTATTTATTTATGTAGTATTTAATATTTTTTTAATATTATAATTTTATTTATTTATGCCATATTTAATAGTTTTTAATGTTATAATTTTATTTAATTATTTAATATTTTAATATTTGTTATTTAATATTTTATTTATTTAATTGTTAATATCTTATTTAATTTTGCTTATTAATTTTATTTATATATGTAATATTTAATATTTTAGTATTATAATTTTATTTATTTATGTAATATTTAATATGTTTAATACTATAATTTTATTTATTTAATATTTAATAATTTTAATGTTATAATTTTATTTATTTAATATTTTAATATTTTATTTAATGTTGCTTATTAATTTTATTTATGTATGTAATATTTAATATTTTTAATGTTATAATTTTGTTTATTTATTTAATATTTTTAATATTAATAATTAGTAATATTTTAATATTTTATTTAATATTGCTTATTAATTTTATTTGTTTATGTAATATTTAATAATTGTTAATATTATAATTTTATTTATTTATGCAATATTTAATAGTTATTAATGTTATGATTTTATTTATTTAATATTTTAATATTTGTTATTTAATATTTTATTTATTTAATTGTTAATATTTTATTTAATATTGCTTATTAATTTGATTTATTTATTTAATATTTAATATGTTTAATACTATAATTTTATTTATTTATTTAATATTTTAATATTAATAATTATTAATAGTTTAATATTTTATTTGATATTGCTTATTAATTTTATTTATTTATGTAATATTTAATATTTTTAATATTATAATTTTATTTATTTATGTAATACTTAATAATTTTAATGTTATAATTTTATTTTATTTTATATTTTTAATATTAATAATTATTAATATTTTAATATTTTTAATATTGCTTATTAATTTTATTTGTTTATGTAATATTTAATAATTTTAATATTATAGTTTTATTTATTTAATATTTTTAATATTAATCACTAATATTTTATTTAATATTACTTATTAATTTTATTGATTTATTTAATATTTAATAATTTTAATATTATAATTTTTATGTATTTATTTAATATTTTTAATTTTAATATTAATAATTGTTAACATTTCATTTAATAAAATAAAAATATTTAATTTAACTTAGTATCAATATTTAAACCTAACATCCCCATGGGAATGTTGAAGCCATTTTCTTTGTATGTGTTTAAGTTTCTTTTGCTATTTTATGATGTTGTTTTCTTGACTCTTAGCTGCATCCACACCGAAGAATTAATGCAGTTTGATACCACTAACTGCTCAGGCTCAAAGCTAAGGAATCCTAGAAATTGTAGTTTTCCAAGGTCTTTAGCCTTCCCTGCCAAAGAATGCTGGTGCCCCATCAAACTACAATTCCCAGGATTCCTTACAATAGAGTAAATGTTATTATTATTAGCAGTAATATTTATTACTTGCCATTACCTGCCACACGTTGCTGTGGCCCAATCTGTATATATGTTTTGTGTGTGTGTATATTTGTGTGTGTGTGTATATATATATATATAGGCGCCCCCGGTGGCGCAGTGGGTTAAAGCACTGAGCTGCTGAGCTTGTTGATCGAAAGGTCGCAGGTTCGATTCCGGGGAGCATGCCTTTGACCGCAAGAAGATCCAACCAGTCCATACTTTAGGAAATGAAGCCCCACTGCTCATTGGAGGGAAAGATAGTTGAGGCAAAGATGAAGTACTTTGGCCACATCATGAGGAGACAGCAAAGCCTAGAGCAGACAATTATGCTGGGGAAGGTGGAAGGTAAAAGGAAGAGGGGCCGACCAAGGGCAAGGTGGATGGATGGCATCCTTGAAGTGACTGGTCTGACCTTGAAGGAGCTGAGGGTGGTGACGGCCAACAGGGAGCTCTGGCGTGGGATGGTCCATGAGGTCACGAAGAGTCAGAGACGACTGAACGAATGAACAACAACAAAAGAGAATGGATTGCTACCTCCTGGAGATGCTTTAATGTTTAGTTGAATCTTCTTCCTGGTCATGACTGCTTAAATTGCTTGCATACTATGACCTTTCTGCTTTCACAACACTTACGTTGTGTTTAAGCCAAAGTTTTTTTAAATCTGTTTCTTATTGGACTTGATTTCCAAACCACTCAACACAATTGCTGCCCTCTGATGATGCTCTGGTTTATTGCTTTCCTTCTGAAAATGTGGTGGCCAGAGCAGTATGTAAGATGCAAGTTGACCATCACAGAAAATAATTTATATTTTTTTTGTATGCTGATCTCTGTGCTTCTGTTAATGTAGACATTATTTTTGTTGTTATGTTGCCCTCAATCGAAGGCAAATTTGAATTGTGTCTTCCATGAACAGTGCTGCTCAGGTCTGGCAAGTAGTCATGCTGGAGAACCTAGAGATTTTTAGAGACACCACCTATCTAGGGATCTCTATCCCCCCACCCCCATGTAATTCTGTGTTCAGCTTCCAGTGAAAATTGAACCTAGATTGAGATCTTATATTGAACAGAAGGTTGAAGTCACAGGGCCCCTTCCATCACTATCATTAGAAACATCCTGGATGGTGAGTAGAAATCATGTGAAGTAAACTATTTCTCTTCTCTCATTCATGTCCAGAACAAACAAGATGGCTACTAATTTCTCGACTCGGTATAAAAAGGATCTGAGTACCGAGACGCTCAAGACAAAACTCGCCCACCGGAAATCTCTTCTTCAGAAAGAGAGCAGACACAAGGAGTTTAACAGGGGCCGGCAGTTTGGACTGATAGATGTGAATACACAGGCATCAAGGGAGAACAACTTTTCTCGACTGAAGGAGATGAAGGAAAATCACTCTCCCAAGGGAAGGGCTAAGCCAGGTAAGTAGAGATCTGTGACATTCGTTTAATGTAACAATCTTTGCTTTTAGACTTTGCCATCTTCTCTAAGGTCATGAAGACACAATTTGGAAAAAAAAGACGGATGTCTCATACTTTAATTGCTCGTCAAATATTAAAATGCATGGAATGGAAGGCAAAATGGAAAGAGGAACACCACATTGCAGTATGGATATACTCAATCAAGGAAGCTATGGCTGCCTTGCCTTTACAAGACCTGAGAAAATCTGTTGAAGATAGGATAACTTGGAGGACGCTCATTCAAGAATCCTGGGCTCACTTGGAACGCCTTCCTAGAAAATTACGCTGTCGCTACCTTTTTTAACCTTAACACGTTTTCCCCTTAGCACATAGTTAAGATAGTATTGTTTTCCATGTCCTACAAACTAGGTGTAGATTCTCTGGCTGTTTTAACTGTCTGTGGTTTTTAAGTTACTGTATATAGTCATATATATATATGTAATGTAATAAATGTGTCCAGGCAATTAGTATAATGTATCATTCTGATTTAGCTGTATTTCAACTAATTTCAATCTGATGATTGTTCTATCACCACTCAAGCAGGGAGCTTTGCAATGGTTGAACAGAAGCTCTCCGGAGCTTTAGGTTTCCTTACGTAGTCCCTGCGATGCATACAAATGATATTTCCTGCGCTCGTGCAGCAGCATTCGGAACCTTCCAAATCAAAAATAATGACAGTTAGATAGGCCACGCCCCCTCCCTCTGGTATAAGTAGCCCGTGGGCGGGGCCAACCGTCAGTTCTCTTCATCCGCTCTGAACAAAGCAGCGGAGAGCCTTCTATCTCTGGCGAGCTAGGTTTGAGCTAAAATAAACTTCGAGAATATTACCCTTTTTTCTGCCAATACCATCATGGCAACCAGTTCTTTTAAGAAGTGTATTAAATGTCCAAACATATTACCGGATAATGATGGACATGAGCTTTGCCTAGCCTGCCTAGGTGAGGCTCACCTCTACCAATCCTGTTCGGTCTGCCAGGCTTTTACCCCTCAGACCAGAAAGAATAGGATTCTGAGATTGAAGGCAGCCCTTTATGAAAGGGCACTTCTGCCTTCGTCTGATCCGATAAAAATTGACTTGCCGGAGGCAAACGCTGTTGCGGCGCCTAAGAAGAAGGTGAAGAAATTGAGGGATAAAGTTCCTCAAGATGGCCGCTTGACCGCGGTCAAGAAAACGGCCGCTTTGGAGACAAAGGGCAACTCTTTGACTGCTCAACAGACTAAAATCTCTTCCTCGAGGCCGAGGGAAGGTGACTTGGGTCTCCCTCTGGTGGCTGATAGAAACATTGCAGCCACTCCGATACCGGGAAGGCGCGAGGGGGAAGCGAGGCCATCTAGACTTACCCCTCCTATGCCAATCCTGTCGCCCAGCCAGCCACCATCCATGGTGGAGGACAGTTCCTCAGCGTCGGGTGCAGCCTTGCCTCGCTCACTGCCCCCACGTCGACTGATGGAGGGCCAGATAGAGGCTCCTACCGCTATCGGCAGCCTCCCTGCATACCGAGCGGTTGGCTCCGATGTCGAGGCTGGGAAAAACATTGAACGCGCATGCGCGACGGAGCGCGCATGCGCAATGCAGCCAGAAGCAGCCAGGCAGACTTTGGAGGCGGAGCGCGCTGCTGTAACTCCGCCTGCCGGCGTCGAGAGCGCCGAGGAGGGAAGCCGTCCGAACATCGCTCCTCCCATAGGGGAGGGCGATCAGCTGTTAGAGCCTACTGCTCCGATACGGAGTGAAGCAGAGAGAGGCTTTGAAGAGCCTGTTCACGGGCGCGCCTCCAGAAGGGGCAGCAAGCGCCCAAGGCGTTCAAGGTCCCCCTCCAGGCTGAGCTCACGATCTCACCGCCGCAGGGATCGAGGGGGCTCCAGGCGAAGCCATAGGCGCTCCCCATCATCATCATCTACTTCATCGTCATCATCTTCCAGATCTCCTTCCCCGCAATCGAGGCGTTCAAGGCGTCAAAAGCGCCATAGACGCCACTTTTATCCGTATCCGCCCCCTTGGGGGAGACATCCCATGGATTACCATCCATACCCGAGATGCTACTGTGAGAGCTGTATGGAGCAAGGCGCGCCTGTCCCAACTCCACGTACCTCGAGGCAGGCACAGGGAGATACTCTGCCCCAGGGAAGGGCCCATGATCCAAGAATACACCCAGCTGATATTCAGGGTCCCTCCACATCAGCGGCTGCTGATTTCGGGCCTCATCATATGTCCCATGATGCGCAAACTCAGCCTCCACCTACTGTGTTGACTACCCAACAATCTGCTGGTAGGGAAGCCATTGCAAATAGCGGTTCTTTACCAACACAGATGCCAAATGGAACTGTTAACAACCTACAAGGTGATGACCCTGCATCCACTCTGGCACGGGGTGTGTCAACTCCTCAATGCTATGATGCTGCATCTCAAGTTGAGGAAATGCAACACGCATCCGGCCACATAAACAGTGCATCGGAGGACTCAGACGTGCCAGACTATCTGTGTCAGGGAGAAAATGATACAGCTGCAGTCATACAGACTGCTGAGTTTAATAAGTTCAATGCACTCATAGGAAGACTGATCAGGGCCTTGGATCTTCCAGCTCCAAAGACACCTGATCACGTGGATGATCCAATGTTCCCTTCGGAGGAACAAATTTCATCCCCGGCTACTGTTCTGCCTGTGTTACCATATTTACTGAAGTTGGCACGTATAACAGACATGTCACCCACAGTGGTGCCTGCTATTCCAAGACGGCTTGATGTATTATACAAAATTGATGTCTCAGGTCATAAGTGGGTGGTTACTCCTCCAAAGCCCAATACTGTAGTGGCTGAGGTAGTTAAAACAAAACGCCCAAAAAACTCCCTTACAGCCCCACCTGATAGGGAAGGGAAGAAAGTTGACACCTTAGGTAAAAAGGCACATCTCTGCGCAGGCCTCCTCACACGCATGGCGCATTATGCTACCTATCTCAGTGGTTATCAGAGTTTTTTATGGGCTAAAATACTGCCATCCATTGAGTTATTACCAGTTGACAAGCAGCGTTTCCCTAAAGCTTTGCAAGCAGAAGCTGTTGTTTTATCTAAAGCACAGAAGGATTTTGCAAAGCACCTGGCAGAGATGGCAGGAAACTTATATTCAACTGCAACCTCGATTCGCCGCCATGCTTGGCTGCGATCTTCAAATTTGTCTGAGGAAGGAAGGTCTTTAGCTGAAGACATGCCCTTCCATGAAGAGGGTCTCTTTAATCCTGACACAGATGTCAGGATCAAAGAAAAACAGGATGTACGTCAGGCAGCAAACAAATTTGGTTATACATGGCAGCCTTACTCCCAACAGAAGCAACGGTGGCATCCTTACAATTCGAACTTCCGGAGGAATCCCGGAAACTCTTTCTCTGGATCATATAGGAGCCGTAATTTCTCTTCTAATCGTTTTCAACCTAATAGGAGAGGTTCCTTTTTTTCCAGAGGAAGATCCCAAAATTGGACAAACAAAGGAAAGCCACAGGGGAATCAAAAGAAGCGTCTTTGACGAATCTGTTGATGATAAGTCATCTTTTGGGTCAGAATCCATGGATCCTACTAGCATTTCCAGAGTTCCTGTTGTTTCTGTTACGCCTACATCCCAGTTATGTCTGTTTGGTGACAGATTGTCATCATTTTATAACATGTGGGCCATGATTACCACGGATAAGTGGGTCCTTTCTATTGTTGCCCAGGGTTATGCTATTGAATTTGTAGATCTCCCCAGGGTAGGTCACATTCGTAAAACTCCTTTCTCAAAACCGTTAAATGATGAAATTCAGTTGTTGCTAAGTAAGGGAGCTATATCTCCAATTAAAGAAATTGACGTTTCATGTTGTTTTTTCTCGCGTTATTTCCTCATTAAGAAACGCACTGGTGGCCTAAGGCCAATTTTAGACCTCAGATCATTAAATAAACACGTTCAACAAAAACGATTTCGCATGGTCACTCTGACCACCATTTTACCCCTACTATTCAAAGGGGCGTGGTTTGCAACCATAGATTTGAAGGACGCCTATTTCCACTTGTCCATTGCCAAACACCACCGAAGATACCTCTCATTTACGGTGGGAAATGCCCCTTATTGTTTTAATGTACTACCCTTTGGGTTATCCTCTGCCCCTAGGGTATTCACTAAATGTATGTCTGTAGTGTCTGCTTATCTACATACAAGGGGCGTGTCTTTATTTCCCTATATTGATGATTGGTTATTGGTGGCCGACTCGCGGGCTCTGATTGAGTCGCATCTTTCTATTGTTTTGTCTCTTATGCAGTCTCTAGGCCTGATGATCAACGTGGAAAAGTCGGCCATGATCCCATCTCAACAAATCCACTTCATAGGGGCCCTTTTGGACTCCACGACCGAGAGGGCTTACATTCCGGACGACCGTTTTATCAAACTCCAGGCCTTGGTCCACCAAGCAATTTCTGCTCCATGCCTTACTGCAAAACAAATCCAAACACTTTTGGGTCACATGGCCTCTGCTACTGCGGTGGTGCCGTATGCCAGACTGCGTATGCGCCCACTTCAATACTGGTTCATCTCAGTATACAACCCACTGCTGGACAAATAGAACACCCGTCTATCCATTCCCGAGTCTGTCCGTCATTCCCTCCGGTGCTGGGAGGACAAGGAGTGGGTGTGCAGAGGCTACCCATTCCATGCCCCCAAGGCTACCTGCATAGTTACAACAGACTCTTCCCTCTCAGGATGGGGTGCCCATACACAAGGTCTCACCGCTCAAGGCGAATGGACAGAGGAAGAAAGAACATCACATATAAACGTTCTAGAACTGCTCGCAGTGGACAAGGCTCTAAAGTCCTTCGAAAACATCGTAAAGGGGCAGAACATCCACATTCTGACAGACAACACCACGGTCATGTTTTATTTAAACAAACAAGGCGGAACTCATTCCCTTCCCCTGTTGGAGCTCACTCTCCGGATTTGGGAATGGTGTCTGGAGAGAGACATCCGCCTGGTGACAACACATGTTCCGGGGGAAGACAATACACTGGCAGACTCGCTCAGCCGGAATCCTCTGGCGAATCACGAGTGGGCCCTCAATCACGAGGAGACCACCAGGCTCTTCAGAGCTTGGGGCTATCCAGAAGTGGACCTCTTCGCGTCCACAGCCAATGCGAAATGCGCCCTTTTTTGCGCACGACGGCAAATTTGCCTGCAGGAGGGTTGTCTGGGAGATGCCTTCCTGCAGAGTTGGTCAGGTCGCCTGATGTATGCCTTCCCACCCTTTCCCCTATTGCTGAAAGTGGTGGCGAAAATGCAGAGGGAAGACACGAGCTGCATCCTTGTGACCCCATGGTGGCCAAGGCAGCCCTGGTTTGCACCTCTGCTTCGAATGTCCAAGAGGGTATTCTTCAGGTTCCCCAACAGGGTAGACCTATTGTCGATACAAGGAGGCAAGGTGTTTTACCCAGACGTAAAGGACCTACGACTAACAGCTTGGAAAATACAGCCGAGACACTAACCCCTTTTTCAAATTTATCAAAAAGTGTCCAAGTTATTCTAGAGGCAGCCCACAAGGCATCAACAAAGAAATCCTATGTATATAAATGGTCGAGGTTTAGTGCGTTTGTAGACAAGAAAGGAGTAAGTCCAACAACAGCTCCAATTGAGTTAGTGTTAGATTTCCTAATGTATCTGGTGGACGAAGGGTTGTCTCACTCATCTCTCAAATGTTACCTGGCGGCAATCTCCTGGTTCCGTAGAAAAGACGGACAACTGTCTTGTTTCACTCACCCCCTAGTTAAACTTTTCCTCCGAGGGATGGCAAACACTAGGCCTCCGGTGGCCCCGATACCTCCTTCTTGGAGCCTTGAATTAGTGCTAACATATTTGACCAAACCACCTTTTGAACCTTTAGCTACCACGCACATCTCTTACCTGTCCTGGAAGACGGCATTCTTGGTAGCTATCACGTCAGCAAGGCGTGCTAGTGAGCTGTGTGCTTTAAGGGTGGATCCTCCATACTTGAGAATACATAAAGACAAGGTGGTGCTTAGAACAGATGTTGCCTTTTTGCCAAAGGTCTCTTCTTTCTTCCATATGTCTCAAGACATAGTGCTCCCATCATTTTTTCAAAATCCCTCTTCACCTATGGAACGCACACTGCATCTTCTAGATGTTAGAAGAGCCTTAGCTTTTTATACTGACAGAACGGCAACACTAAGGAAAACTCCACGTCTCTTTATTAAGTACCGTAAGGACATGGAGGGCTTACCTTTGACGTCCCATAGATTTTCCTCCTGGATTGTTTCCACTATTAAATTATGCTACCAATTGGCTGGCAAGAACTTACCGTTACAGGTCAAAGGCCATTCCACCAGAGCCATGTCAACTACTGCGGCCTTCATGAGAGGAGTGCCCTTGGATGTCATCTGCCGGGCAGCCATCTGGACGACTCCATTGTCTTTCGTCTCTCACTACAAGCTGGATGTCGCTTCTAAGAAGGATGCCGAGTTCGGCAGGGCGGTGCTGTTTTCGGCGGTGGCATGACTCCCACCAACCACGGTCAGTAGCTCGCTAATCTATCATTTGTATGCATCGCAGGGACTACGTAAGGAAATTATAAGTTGCTTACCTGTAACTGTAGTTTCCTTAGTAGTCACCTGCGAATGCATACACACCCACCCTCCTCCCCTCAAGTGTCATGCCGTACCTTCCAGCTGCTTTGCGGCGGAAGAGAACTGACGGTTGGCCCCGCCCATGGGCTACTTATACCAGAGGGAGGGGGCGTGGCCTATCTAACTGTCATTATTTTTGATTTGGAAGGTTCCGAATGCTGCTGCACGAGCGCAGGAAATATCATGTGTATGCATTCGCAGGTGACTACTAAGGAAACTACAGTTACAGGTAAGCAACTTATAATGCTCTTACTGCCTAATAAAGAGAAAACCAGCTAATCCATCCAAAATATAAACGTATGCTTTTCATCTTAAGAACAGACAAGCATCTCGAGCTCTGAGGATTACTTGGGAAGGAATCCCACTGGAGCATTGCAGCGCACTCACATACCCAGGAGTTACCCTGGACCATTCTCAGACCCAAAAGAAGCACTGCCTAAATAGCAAGCAAAAAGTGGATGCTAAAAACAATACCATACGAAAGCTGACTGGCACAACCTGAGGATCACAACCAGACACAGTGAAGACATCTGCCCTTGCGCTTGGCTGCTTTGCTGCTTGAATACACATACCCAGTGTGGAATACACCTCACCATGTTAAAACAGTGGATGTGGCTCTTAATGACACGTCCTACACCGCTGGAGAAATTATACTGTTTAGCTGGTATTGCACCACCTAACATCCACTGGGAAGTAGCAGCCAGTAATGAAAGGACCAAGGCATTGGCATCTCCAGCCCATCTTCTGTTTGGATATCAGCCAGCATGGCAGCACCTTAAATCAAGAAAGAGCTTCCAAAGATCTACAGAGATACTCCAAAAACACCTCAGGAATCAAGATTCCAAAAGTGGCAGGCTCAAACCTGGAACCTCAATCTGTGGCTGAGACCAGATGAGAAACTTCCCTCCTGGCACACAGAAGACTGGGCAACATGGAAGGCACCGAACAGACTGTGCTCTGGTACCACGAGATGTAGAGCTAATCTCAAGAAATGGAGCCACAATGTGGGGGCCACAAAGTGGAGTCCATGACATGCGAGAGTGGAGTAGAGCAATCCACAAACCACTTACTACAATTCAGTCTGAGCCCTGCCACATGCACAATGGAGGACTTTCTTACAGTGACACCAGAGGCACTCCAAGTATAATGCCAAGTTTTTAATTTTGCTTGTGGTTTTTTAACTTTGTGGTTTTCTATACATTATAACTACATTTTCAGTTCACTTCTGACACAATAAATAAAATACCCTAAATGCTTTATAACCAGAATATGAAAGGTTTAAGCATGGCCACCTTTTACCCCTTCCCCTTTTCAGAAGTTCCAGCAGTGGTCTCCACAGCTTCAAACGGAAGAATTACAAGAGCAGCAGCTGCGGCTGTCAGTGCAAAGACCAAAATACCGCAGATCTCACGGCCTACCACGACTACAGGTGGGTCACTTAGTAGGTGTCTCTATTTGTAAAAACCTAATTTTTCAGCCTTTTTTTAAGGCCGAAAAAGCACCCCCTCGGCTTATACTCGAGTCAAAAGTTATTTATTATTTTACTGTTATTATTATTTGAAACACAACAAAATGAGTCCACAGCAAACAAGATCACTCTGCTGGCTGTTGTATTGAATCACACGTCGGACACTTCCCAAGTGTCTAGGACAGTGTGATGTATTGACGAATAATGCATGCAGATCCAAGTAGGGTGGCCTTTTGCAGCTGGCAGGTGGTAATTTTGTCAGCGCCAATTGTGTTTAAGTACAGGCCAAGGTCTTTAGGTACTGCACCCAGTGTGCCGATCACCACTGGGACCACCTTTACTGGTTTGTGCCAGAGTCTTTGCAGTTGGATCTTTATATCCTCATATCGTGTCAGCTTTTCTAGTTGTTTCTCTTCAACCCTGCTGTCACCTTGGATTACTGTTATTATTACGTTTATTATTTTACTCTATTATTATTATTATTACATTTATTATTTTGCTCTCATTATTGGAAGGATACGTAAACACGTTTACATTGAAGGTTAGAATAATGGTTTAATTAGAGTTGGACAGTTATCTTAAATTATAGCTTTATGTAAACATGCACAAATTTTTAACCTACTGATGCCTCAATTAATGAAATTTTATTGATATCTATTTTGATTTTGAAATTTACCATTTCCCACTTTTTGTATATATGTTTTCCCAGTTTTTTGTGGTAAAATTAGGTCCCTTGGCATATATTCGGGTTGGCTTATACTAGAGTATATACGGTACTTTCCTGGAGTGGGTTGTCTGTATTGCAAACTTTTTATTCTTGTACACAGTGTTTTAAATGTTTTTATTCATTATACATTGCCATGGAATCCCAGATTGAGACACAATAGACAAATGTGTCCAACGGCTTATTGAATACTTCTGCTGAAGCTACTGTCTCCCAAAGCTGTCTAGTAGCATTTTCTTCCAAGCACTTTCTAATAGAGTCTTGCTGGAAGACATAGAAATTCCTAGAGTGGTATCATTATTCCTAGAAATTCCTAGAGTGGTATCATAGAGTGATAAAAATATAATTAGCAATGTGGTTTTTCAATTCCACAGGTCTAATGTGTTCCAATCCCAGAGAATGTGGAGGTAGGCTGACTATGCTGTGATGTTAGTTTACTCATTTAAGTTTCTAAGAAGAATTCAGGCCTGGTTTCCTCTCAGATTCAGTTATAGTCTTTCTAGCCGTCTATGGCATCAGTAGAGCACTCTTCCTGCCTTATATTTCAAACTGCTTCTGTTTTTTGCCTGTCAACTTTCTTCATTGTCCATCTTTCACATCCTTATATAGAAATGGAAATTATTTTAGTATGGGCAATTGCAGCTTATGATTACATTTTTTAACGGATTCATCACATGGCTGGCTGATGTTCATCTTGTGACCCATGGAGACTTTTCTCAATCATTGTGTTGCAAAGCTTGCCTCTTCATCCGTTGCTTTTGCCTTTTTTTAGTGCCTAACTGCAAGACTTAACATTTATTAACTTAGCTTCAACTGGGATTTCAGCCTGTTCATGTTGTGTTCTGCGATGCAGACAACTCTTGCTATCTGTTCAGCACATGGATAAATCTTGGCTGTTCATTATTATTATTATTATTATTATCATCATCATCATCATTATTATTATTATTATTATTATTTATATCCCACTTTCTCTCTCTACAAAGGAGACTCAAAGTCGTCAAAGGAGAACTCAAGTCAAGATGGGGGGCATTCACACTCTCTCCTTTTTAACCCACTTAGATGAGACTTCAAAAACGATTGCTAAGATGCAGCAGCGTATTGAAATGCTCCAGCGTTACAAAGCTGAAAAAGAACTGCGTAAATTAAAGGAGCAGCGAGAGAAACCTGTGTTTAAATGTGGGCGATTCAAGCCAGAAGCCCCGGGCTTCCTTTCAAAAGCATCACAGATCCCAGTCCTGAGCAAGCCAAAGGAGACGATCGTGAAAACGGCAACTGTGGTACTTGTCCTGAATTTCCTTCATCCTTTTAGCCACTCAGCTGAAATCATGCATAACCACTAAATCACATTTTGGGCTTATAGAAGCTCCCTGTTCTACTCCAAGGCTCCAATTCTTTCCTAATCCCCATTCTGTTTTATTTCTCTAGACTTAAATAATCAAGTAGTTTACATGTTCTGGTTCGGACGCCATGTATAGAGGAGAATGAGATTAAGTGTGATGGTGGAGAAATGAACAAAGGAGCATAAGGTCCATGCATCTGGAAAAGTTGCTGTTTGGGACCAAAAACACCTCAGATCCCAGAGCTATATGGTCATAGTGGCTGAGATAGTCCAGATATTGTTGTCTTTAAAAAGTAACTTTACCAAACTCCATGTCAGAATAATTTTCAACTGGTTAATGGAATAACTCCTCCAGGTTCTATATCTGACCATAATGTCAGGGCCCTTTAAACCAATGGAAGGAAATACATAGATTCTCACTTGGAGCTGTGAAATTTTTCTTAGGGAGAGGGAAGTTTGATTAAATGCAATTAGAAAAGTTGCTATTGTACAGAGCTCAGATGTAGTAGATTCTCTGTATTTGGTAAATTAGACCTTTTAACTGTTTTTACTGTTTTTAATATGATTTATGTTTAAAGTGTGGTTTTACTATTGTAGTTGTAAGGCATTGAATGTTTGCCATTATCTATGTGTAAACTGCTTTGAGACCCCCTAGGAGTGAGAAAAGCAGTATATAAATACTGTAAATAAATAATAAATTAAATTTGTTGCAAATGGAGAAAAGAACAAAACTTAGGATCCAACTGGTCATTGATGAAGTCAGGCCATCCTTGATATTGCACCATACCCCTTCAAGAAGGCTCTAGTGCAGTGGTTCTCACCCTGTGGGTCCCCCAGATGTTTTGGCCTTCAACCCCCAGAAATCCCTAACAGATGGTAAACTGACTGGGATTTCTGGGAGTTGTAGGCCAAAACACCTGGGGACCCACAGGTTGAGAACCACTGATATAATGGTTTCTGGCAGAACGCCTCTGCATCCAATCCTGCCTGGGCTTTGCCTAGTGTAGCAACCTACAATATTAGAAACAGGGATTGGGAAATGAACTCTCTTCCTGAGAAAAAAGCAAGCTAATAATAATAATAATAATAATAATAATAATAATAATGGTGATGGTGTATTGTCCTACAAATTTTGGTGAATTGCAACTCTCAGCATAGCCAAGGATGATGAAGAACTAGATTTTTTGGCTTAAACTACTGAAAAAAAAGGTTCAAATTTCAATTTCCTTGGACTCAACCAAAGTTCCTGGAGCATTTCCTTCAGTTGAGAACTGCTGCATTAACAAATTAGGTGGTTCCAATTATTCCTAATTGGGTAGTTTATGTTTCTTGCTAGATTATAATATCTGACAGGAAAGGGATAAGTAGTTTACTCACTCTTTTTGCTGGGCCACTCCTAGGAGGCACTTCCTGTGCGGGTAACAAGATCGAAGACGAAGAACTTTTCAGAAGTTCCAGCAGTGGTCTCCACAGCTTCAAACGGAAGAATTACAAGAGCAGCAGCTGCGGCTGTCGGTGCAAAGACCAAAATACCACAGAGCTCACGGCCTACCACGACTACAGGTGGGTCACTTAGTAGATGTCTCTATTTGGGAAAACCTAGTTTTCAAGCTTGGTTGGAACTCTCTGACCTTTTGCCCTGTGGTCCTTATCATGCACCGTTCATTTCTCTTCCTATAAGGGTCAGGTTGGTGTGTTTTCATTTTTTAAAAATATGCTCCTTTGCTTTTATATTGGCGTACTGGCTTGCAGCCTTGTGGTCATAAATTGCTCATATAATACTAGATTTCTTCTGTTCTAGGTAAATCGGCTCAGAAAAAAGAAACAAATAAAGGAAAGCAGCAAAGAGCGGTCAAAAAAGAAGAGGCAGTAGTAAGATTCTCAGTTTTTAATGCTTGTTTTCACAGTCTAGTTGGTCTTCCATGTTTCCAGGTTTACCTTTTGCAGATTTGATGGATGTGTTCTCTTTCGGGAGCTCTAGGTCCTCCAGCTCTATCTTGAAGTTTATCACTGCTGGGATTCGAATATAGTGTCACTCTGGATGACCAAGATAGATCACTTATCTGGGCATTTGTAGGACTACTTTCAGTAGAGGATCTTGGGATTTCTAGGGAGGTGCTCCCTCAAGCAACAAATATTTATTTATTTATGAATTGTAGAAGGCTTTCATGGCCGGAATCACTGGGTTGCTGTAGGTTTTTTCGGGCTATATGGCCATGGTCTAGAGGCATTTTCTCCTGCATCTATGGCAAGCATCCTCAGAGGTAGTGAGGTCTGTTGGCATATAAAAGCCATATTTATTTATGGCTTTTATATGCCACCCTTCTCACCCCGAAAGGGACTCATAGCAGCTTACAAGATACACACATACAAAATATTATTAGCATAATAATAATAATAATAATAACAATAATAATAATCTTTATTTATACCCACCACCATCTCTACGAAGGGGACTCGGGACGGCTAACATGAGGCCAAGCCCAAAGATACAATACAACTGGGTAAAATACAAAATACAGACAACAAAATTACATCAGAATAGAATAATACAATAACAATAAGATAAATAAAAAAAAGAAACATATTATAAAATCGAACACAATGGACAAGCTGAATGGGCGAGGTAACATGATAAAACCCTGGATGCATAGCACCATATCAGTATTATATATTATTATATTGCACTATACTATTATACTGTAATATTATTAGTAATATTGCATGTAATATAAAATATGTAATTATAATATGTAATTATAATAATAATTGTTATTAGTATTATATTATATTACATTGTAATATACATATTATACGTATATACAATATATTTTATTAGCATAGCACAGGATATATATATATATATATATATATATATATATATGAATGATTAAATGTGTAATAATAAATATATATGATTACATATATATTAAAAAGTGTGTTTTTAATTTGCAATTTAATTTTATTTTGCGATTTTCCCACTTACATGGGAATCCGGTGCTCTTAACCCCAGAGAATGTGGAGGACTGTCTCAATAGCTTCACATAGCTTGTGTTCGGGTTTACTAATTAATGATCATAGCTGCCTTTTGCATCCTTGCTTCGAGCATATCATAATGATAACAGAAAAATCCTCAGATGGTGGTGTTCTTGTCTGTTCCTTCATGGCAGGGGATTTGACTGGATGGCCTTGATTCTCTCTGGGAAGCTACAGAATGCATAGACGGCTGGGCTACCTAGGCATTTTCTAGGAGTGGTAATGAAGAAATCCCTCTTGTCTTTTAACATGTGTTGTTCAAGATGGAGGAGATCGCTGTCATGGATTCTGTGAAAGAAGAGGCGTCACCTCAGATCGTTGAAGAAACTGTGCAGGATGAGGCTTCCCTTGAGAAGGAAAACTTGCCAGCCTCTCACATCCCAGTTTCAGTGCCACCAAAGAGAGCACGTTCTTTTGCCCCTCAGAACTTCGTCTTCAAGCCTCTGGAAGGCCTGACTAACTACAAGGTGAAGCCCATGTCTCCCTCCAAGGCGGATGGGTTTCTGTCGCCCAATCTCTCCTGGAGTCCCATGACGAACATTAGGTAAGCCCCCTGCAGCTTAGGCTTTCCTGTAAGATGCTTTAAGTTGGCTCATCCTGAGAAATGGAACAAATCACTCATATTGTCTGCAGCTTGGAGGTGCTGTGTCTTAGGTCAGATACTTGCTTTTCCTGCTGGTGAGGGTCCTTGTCTCCTTATATGATAACTTTCCCAGCTCTCTCTATTCCTGATATATTCCTGATGGGGTCAATTTCTAGCTTTAATCTAGAAGACTCTTGACAGATCAGGATAATTCCTACTAGGTACTTGCCACCTATAATGAATGTTTTTTTTTTAGAAGACTTGAAAAAATCATGAAGTCCTTGGAAGTCTTTTTTAGGATTAAAGTATCAAATCAAGCCAATATTGTGTGGACTAAGGTTCTGTCTTTTGGCTTTTTGAGAAATATTGAGTATTTGCAAACCTTAATTCAGCAGAAGCTATAGGAAGTCACAGTGGTAGTTGAACTGATTCTCATTTACCTGCTTCACTATCTGGTGCACATTTTAAATTTATTCTTTTACTAGCCATACCCTGCCACTCGTTGCTGTGGCCCACATGGGGATTCTGTGTGGGAGGTTTGGCCCAATTCTATTGTTGGGGGGGGGGGGGGGGTTCAGAATGCTCTGTGATTGTAGGTGATCTATAAATCCCAGCAACTACAACTCCCAAATATCAAGATTCTATATTCCCCAAACTCCACCAGTGTTCACATTTGGGCATATTGAGTATTTGTGTAGAGTTTGGTCCAGATCCATCATTGTTTGAGTCCACAGTGATCTCTGGATGTAGATGAACTACAACTCCAAAACCAAAGGACACTGCCCACCAAACCCTTCCAGTATTTTCTGTTGGTCATGGGAGAACTGTGTACCAAGTTTGGTTCAATTCCATCACTGGTGGAGTTCAGAATGCTCTTTGATTGTAGGTGAACTATAAATCCCAGGAACTACAACCCCCAAATGACAAAATCAATTTTTTTGAGTGAAGGACATACATTATTAGATGTCTTGTGTCCAAATTTGGTGTTAATGAACACTGGAATGGAACAATGGATGACGAATCTGGAACATGTTTTTGATGATGAGACAACAGTGAATGGGTATTGTAGTAACTGTTTTTAATTGTGTAATGTGTTAGGTTGTTAACTGTTTTTATACTGTAGCACTGAATTTTTGCTGTTCGTATTTGTTGTGAACCGCTGTGAGTCACCTTCGGGCTGAGGACAGCGGTATATAAGTAAGGTAAATAAATAAATAATAATAATAATTCGTCCAGTGGTTTTTGAGTTCTGTTAATCCCACAAATGGACAATACATTTTTATTTATATATAGATTTAAAATTGAAATTTTTTTTACTCCCCTTCTTACTTTTCTCTCACTACCAATCTCTGTCCCTTTGGCTTGCTCTCATTATTCTGATGGGATTTAATGTTCCTGCAAAGATAGGCAGCAAGAGTACAGATGACGCTTCACATTTACAAGTTTAACTTTTTTGGACTTTGTTCATATAGTCTTTCTAAGAATCTCTAGGAAGGCCTCCAATGCGAATCTTTGCTCTACTTTATCCAGATGCTGACCATAAAGTTGGGCTAGTGATCATAGAGAAAACTAGAGATCTGTAGGTTCTCCAGCACAACTTTATGGTCAAGAGTGGGCATTGCCTATAGAGTTGCAGTGGAAGACAGGTGTTCTTACAAGCAAAATTTATATATATATATTAATTTCACAGTCATTCTATAGGACAGACTTTCTCAAACTCTGCTTCTTCGGATGATTTGGACTTCAACTCCTTAATTCCTAACAGCTGGTGAGATGGCTTGGATTTCTGGGAGCTGAAGTCCAAAACATCTGGAGGAGCACAATTTGAGAGATACTGTTGTAGGGCATTATTATTATTATTATTATTATTATTATTAGCACTCTCCCACTCATGTTACTCAGGCACTGATCCTGAGAGGCACATCCTGACTTGGCCACGGTGGTCCACGCTCTGGTTACATCCCTTATAGACTACTGCAACACGCTCTACGTGGGGTTGCCTCTGAAGACTGCCCAGAAGCTTCAACTAGTCCAACGAGCGGCAGCCAAATTACTAACAGGAGCGGGATACAGGGAGCATACTACTCCTCTGCTGCGTCAGCTCCACTGGCTGCCAATTAGCTTCCGAGCACAATTCAAAGTGCTGGTGCTGACCTATAAATCCCTAAACGACTCCGGCCCAGTTTATCTGTCCGAATGGATTCTCCCCTATGAACCATCAAGGTTGTTATGTTCCTCTGGAGGGGCCCTGCTCTCGGTCCCACCTCCTTCGCAATCACGTCTGGTGGGGACGAGGGACAGGGCCTTCTCGGTGGTGGCCCCTTGGCTCTGGAACTCTCTCCCATTAGAGAATAGATCTGCCGCTTCCCTTCTGACTTTCAGAAAGCTGGTAAAATCTTGGCTTTGGAATATAGCATTTGCAGAATGATGATTGAGTCAATAACGGCTGACCACACTGGCAGATGGTGATGAATTTGTGATTTTACTCTGATGACCTGGCTTTTGTAATTGTATGATCTGTATTTTAATGTATTATGATGCTATTATGTTTATTCTATGTGTGTATGAATTTTCTGCTGTTAGCCGGCCTGAGTCCCTCTTCGGAGGTCGAAAAAACCCGGTTATAAAAGCTCTAAATAAATAAATAAATCCAATGAATTTATCTATTAATTTCATTGACACAAACTGCCAAGTTATACACACATTGACTGAATATAAAAAAATAGGTTGTTGTTGTTGTTGTTTTCCCTAGTGAAGTCCCTAAAAAAGACACAAAAGAAACAGGATCCAATGTCTGTGGTCTGAATCAGAAGTTCTTTGCAACCCCTGAAGTGACTGAGAACAACACCCAGGAACATCAGCTGACACCGGAATTCCCTTCAATTGAAGCAGGTGTGTCAGAGGGGACCATTGTCTTACCACGTGACTATACTGCGAGCCCAAAGTCCTGTTTGAGATCTTTCTTCCACAACAAACTAATTTCAGTGAGACTTGATTCTTTTGGCTTTGATCTGCTGACTGCAGTAAACCTAATCACCTAATGGCATGTTTCAGAAGCAGTTTTTTCAAGATCTTGCATTGGTGGTGAAGGAAAGAAGACAAGATGGAGGGAGCTTTCCAGACTTCCAAAAGTGGCCAGATGTTCTGGGAGGGATAGTTTGGTCACTCAGTCCTTAGTTCTGAGAGTGCCTTGGTTCTAACGCACATTCTTTGGGCTGTGAATCAGAAAAATAGGCTTTTTCGTGCGGCTAAGAAAACATTTTTGTTATATGTATCTTTTAAGACAGTCATAGAATGTAAAACTGAAACTTACATTTGACCTCGGTTGTATTCTGAGTTCTGTAATTCAGGGAACACATGGCCATTTCTACCCTTCCTTCTCACTGGAGCCCTTAACAATATTTTTCCCTGCTCAAAAATTTGAAAAGCTAGATTTAAAGTAAATCTTATTTCCTTATACAATCTTGTGTTTAAAAAAAGGTTTTTAAAAGTGGGAAATTTTATTCCGGTTTGATGTGATGGGGTTCATAGGAGGAAAAATCCGCTTCTGGATCTGCCAAACATACCTGACTTCTTGTAAAATATTTTTTTTTTTGCCTTTCCAGAACCTGTACCTGAGGATCTAATGGAAATTTCTCCCAGTCTGCAGCTGACAGATCTGTGTGCAGATCCAATAGCAGAGCCAACAAAAGAAGCACAGCATGATGTGTCCTATTTCAGGTTTGTTGAAAATGGCAGAAGTTATGGGTTGAATATTTCAGATGCAGTGTATATTAAAACCTCTTGCACATTGATGAACAGGTTCTTATATTACCTTCCTTCCAGTTTTTTCCAAACTCTGGTTTTCCAGGTGTTTTGTACTTCAGATCCCAGAATCCATCATCATTGGCGAAGGCAGCTGAGGCTTCTGGGACTTGAAGTTCAGAACCCCTAGCAGGCTTTGTATTGTGTTTATTTTCATTCATAACCAGTGCTGAGTCCCAGTTTCGGGAAGAGAAGGGCAGAATATCAATAGTTTTAATAATATTAGTGTTCATAAGGCTAATGTATGTGTCTATCTGACTTTTTAAAAAAGAAACATCCTTCAGTCGGAGACAGAGAGGTTATCGACACAGTGCCTTGAATGGGATGGAACAGCTGAAACAGACATCCCCGAGGACGGTAAGGGAAGAAATACAGAATGTATCTGTGAAATACTGTACAGAACTATCTGCAGAGCATGGAAGACCACAGTGGTTGCCCAAACTCTCCTGATTTTGTCAGCAATTGCCTTCAGTTGTGGCGTTTCTAAGCCATTTTTTTTTTTATTGAAGCTACTATTGAACGTCCATTTGGGAGTTCTGAAACCAAACATACTCCAAAAGGGGAACTTTTTTGACTGAAAGAGTGTTACCTTTTAGAACCCAATGAAACTCCACCCTTTCCTCTCCTTTCCCTGATTTTCTCAATGTGATGAAGTCCAAAGTCTTGTGGCACCTTAATGCCCTGTAGTACCTGTGATTGGCTGCTTTCCTTAGGCCATGGACGATAATAATAACTTGACCCATTTTCATCACTATGTGGATTGTGATATATAAAATACTCGTAAATGTATACCTCCGTTAACAAGCCTCTGACAAAGAAGTTGCTTTTACAGTTTTAATACTCTCCCAGTTCCTTCTGTTTTCTGTCCTGTCCAGTGTTGAGCTGGATGTTGTTGCTGTTGTTGTTGTTGTTGTTGTAATTAGCATTGGCATTTATAGGATGGTGAAGGAGGGATGTGCAAACACATGGCTTGATACCCCAACTAAAATGGTATTATTGTAGATAATGGATATATACTGGGTAGAGCTTTCTAAAGGCCTGATGAACAAAAACTTTATTTCGTGCACAAAATTATTATTATTATTATTATTAAGTATTTATATACCTCTCCTTGTGTATAAAATTACCTTTAGACAATCTGGATAAGATGATAACTTGTATACGAAACACCAACGAACTTTGTGTTTAGTGGGTTGTTGTAGGTTTTTTCGGGCTATATGGCCATGGTCTAGAGGCATTCTCTCCTGACGTTTTGCCTGCATCTATGGCAAGCATCCTCAGAGGTAGTGAGGTCTGTTGGAACTAGGAAAAGGGGTTTATATATCTGTGGAATGACCAGAGTGAGACAAAGGACTCTTGTCTGCTGGAGCTAGGTGTGAATGTTTCAACTGATCACCTTGATTAGCATTTAATGGCCTGACAGTGCCTAGAGCAAACTTTTGGTGAGAGGTGATTAGATGTCGTTGTTTGTTTCATCTCTGTTGTTGTGCTTTGGTAATTTTAGAGTTTTTCAATACTGGTAGCCAGATTTTGTTCATTTTCATGGTTTTCTCCTTTCTGAAATTGTCCACATGCTTGTAGATTTCAATGGCTTCTCTGTGTAGTGTTTAGACTTGAGTCCACTATTCCAAAATTTCCCGTTTTGTGCATATATGCAAAGGGAGGCATTCCAAAAACCAGATGGAAAAAGCCAAATCCAAAACCCTTCTGGTCCAAAATCATTTCATATAAGAGAAACCCAGCCTGTAATTTTGCTTGAACTTTTCCTTTAAAAAATGAAATAAAATACTATTTATGTAATAAACACCATTTACAAATTAATATAACCTGTACTTGACATATATCATGTTTTTGCACACGTGTTTCTGCAGCAAAAGATCTCGTCCGCACAACCATCGGACAAACCAGACTGCTCATCGCAGAAAGATTCAAGCAGTTTGAAGGGCTGGTGGATAACTGTGAGTTCCAGCGTGGAGAAAAGGAGACGACCTGTACAGATCTGGATGGATTTTGGGATATGGTGAACTTCCAGGTAAGAATTCTAGGTCACCGGGATTGTGGTGCAGCTGGCTGAGTGTCAGCTGCATTAAGATCACTCTGACCAAAAGGTCATGAGTTCGAAGCCAGCCCGGGTTGGAATGGGTTTCCAACCAATTGGAATGTGGCCCCATGAAGTTTTCTGAGCCTGTTCTGGCATGTTTCTCTTTTCCTTTCCATAGGTAGAAGATGTAAATAAAAAATTTGAAAACCTGAGGAGGCTTCAGGGGAATGGATGGCAAATGGTGGAGGATGTCCAAGCCAAGAAGGCCTGCAAGGTATGGCAGCTGCTGCAGTTCTGTTCCCAGATGCTTGTGGTGGTTGGAAAGATTCTTAGTTCTTGAAGGCAGCTACCATCAGCCGCAGCAGATTTAGCTCAAAACAGGCCCTCTGCCCATGTATTTATTTATTTATTTTGTATATTTTTAGGATTCCCAACTAAAAAGTAATTAAACTATTCAAAAAATTAAAACAAATAATTAAAGCATTAAAAAAATCCAGCACATTAACCCTAGCCTATTTTATCATAAAAACCAATTCTCAAAATCCTGCTGGACTAAAAAGTGTGCCACTTTGGTGAGAAAAGATAGGAATGAAGGATGCTAGTGGAAGCTCTTTGGCCAGCAAGTTCCAGAACCTGGGAGTTTAATCATGGAACTAGCAAATTTTAGCTTTGTTTGAAGAATCTAGTGAAGAAGGAGAACCACTTTTCATGGCCAAGAATTATTTAAACACACACAGAGCCTGCAGAAACCACAGTTCCTACCTTGATTGCTTCCTTTTGGTGCAAAACCAAGAGAGGGAAGATTCTAATGTCCCCATAAGAAGGTCCATGGATCTCTTGTTTGTACTGGCAAAGCACTGTGTTCAAGAGTCATCAATCTGTCATTTGACATCTATGAATGTGTACATCCATCCTGCAGTTGGCCACTAGAAGGCGCTGCTTCCTGTATTACATTTTTGCTGTTACTATATGTTATTTTGGACTTACAGCAACCCTAAAGGGAAGTTATTGTAGGGTTGCCAGAATTATTCAGTGCAGAGGTTGGGCTTGCCACCTTCTTGGGACTGGGAGAGCATCATTGTTCCAAAATCACCCAGTGCGTTTTCATGGCTGAGTGGTGACTCGAATCCTGGTCTTCCAGAGTCCTTGTCCAGTACGCAAAACACAGCATCCACGGGGGGAGTCTGGAACCAAACTGCAGTTTAAGGGCCAATTGTATAGTTTTCCTAATTTGGAAAACAGAAAAGTGTTTTTTTGCTCTGCTACCCCCATCAGATATATTATTATTATTATTATTATTATTATTATTATTATTTACAGTATTTGTATACCACTTTTCTCACCTTGAGGGGGACTCAAAGTGGTATACAGAAAGGAATGCTGATCTGGGTAGTTAAGACTTCTGAGTATACTTCCTGGGATTTCCCTGCTAAAATTTCCCATCCAAAATTTAACCCATTTGGTGTTTGGAAGCATTGACGAAAAAACCCTGAGCATTATTATTATTACTATTAACTTTATTTGTACCCCGCTAGCATCTCCCGAAGGACTCGATGCGGCTTACAAAGGCCAAGGCCCTCCATAAAGCAACAATATAACAATTACATATAAACCATAAGCAAATCAAAAACATTAAAGCAATAACAGTAAACAGTAAAAACAGCACACCGTGACACAATAAAACTAGGCCAGGCAATGTACTGGGTACAGATTAAAAAGTGCTGAGTATGCTGAGTGATATAAGGATTTTGGATAAGTGCAATGTGTGGACAATCTTAATCTCTAATAAAGTGCTTTTGGGACGTGTTGCTGGGGTTTTCCTATTCTGGAAAGGCACACCGGAATAGCCAGGTCTTCAAGCTCTTCCTAAAGACTGCCAACGTAGGGGCTTGTCTGATGTCCTTGGGGAGGGAATTCCAGAGTCGGGGGGCTACCACAGAGAAGGCCCTGTCCCTCGTCCCCACCAGCCGCGCTTGCAACGCAGGTGGGATCGTGAGCAGGGTCTCTCCGGATGAACGAAGAGAGCGTGCGGGTTCATTGACATCTGCTCACTTGGGAGAGATGACTTAAAAGCACTTCATCTAATCTTGGCAAATCCAATAAATATATTTGATATGATACAGATTGTATTACATGCAGACTAGGTAATTAAATGGTTTCTTTCAAATTATTCCCATCGTCACCCCTAAAAGAAGTTTTGAGTAAAAGGTGTAAACTAGGTAACAATATATTGAGGAGTAAGCTTATTTTCTGCAGCTACAGAGACCAAGACATGGATTCAGAATCTCTGTCAGGAGTGTTTGAATTGTGTCTTCCTTTGTGACAGAATCAGATAGGACTAGATGTTATTTATTTATTATTTACAGCTTTTATATTCCGCCATTCTCATCCCGCAGGGGACTCAGGGCGGATTACAGTGTACACATATCTGGCAAACATTCAATGCCAGTTTTGACATACAAACATATACAGACATAGACAGAGGCTATATTTAACTTTTTCTGGCTGTCGCTTTCATCGTCCATCTGCGACGCTGATGAAGCACTTCCGCATTCCCCGCATGCTTCCCCGCTGGAATGCTTTGCTGGAGTCTTCTTTATGGCCTCATAAATCAGTTAATTTAGCCTCCCCACACTTTAAGGTGGTACCTTATTTTCCTACTTGACAGATGCAACTGTCTTTCAGGTTGCAAAGGTCAACAACAGGCTACACATAATTGGTTGGAAACCCACTCCAACCCGGACTGGCTTCGAACTCATGACCTTTTGGTCAGAGTGATTTTAATGCAGCTGACACTCAGCCAGCTTCGCCACAATCCCGATGTTAGGCTGTTAGGAATTGTGGAAGTTAAAGTCCAAACATCTGGAGGGCTGAAATTTCCCCATGCCTGGTTTATATAGTCTCTCCCCACCAAATCACATGCCGCTTGTAGCACTGAGCTCTTCAATAGGTGATGGGGGAAATAATAACATTGGCCAAACTTCTTCATTTCCAGAAGAAGGCTGCTCCTCAGAGGGCAACCAAAGCAGGCGATGGGGCCAAGGAAAGAGCAGCAGCCCGGAAACGCCTGGCTACCATCAAGGCTCTCATGAAGAGCAAGATGGAGCAGGAGGACGCGCCCGTGAGCCAAGAGGAACCTGCGGAAGGAGAGAAAGTGGTCTTTGATGGAGGGTTTTTCCAAGTTGAGTCTCCCGCCAAAGCGCTCTCAGGTAAGTCCAGTTCTCTCAAAGAGAGGGTTGTGCTCCTTTCAAAGGTATCAAATCTTGGAGATCCTCTGTTGGCATATCTGATTCCTATGAAGTATAGGTTCTGCATTCCTTCCCAAAAGATCTAAAATACTTTGGAATCCAGGACTGTCCACATGGGCAGCTGAGATCGTGACCCTTTTGTTTTCTAAGGGTTCAGTGTAACCAAACTTTTGTACACAAAATTATTAAACTAATGTATGTAAAATGACCTTATGTGTAAAATGTGTACATGAAATATAAATGAATTCATGTTTTGATTTGGATCCCATTACCAAGATATCTTATTACGTATATGCAAATATTCCAGAATAAAGATCCAAAATATGCAACACTTCTGGTCCAAAGCATTTCAGATAAGGAATACTCAACCTGAACTGGATCATGTGATTTTAATGTTTATACTAGGATGTTTTTAATGCTTTGTTTTAATGTTTAAATGTTGTTTATGCCTTATGTTTTATGGTTTTAATGATTTTAATGAATGGTTATATCTTAGTGTTTAGTTACTATGATTTTTTTTCTTTTTACATGTATGTTGGCATTGAATTTTGGTCATTAGTATGTTGTTAACCGCCTTGCGTCCCCCTATGGGGTGAGAAAGGCGGTATATAAATACAATAAATAAACTGGGATAGAAATTGGGTTGTTGTAGGTTTTTTCGGGCTGTATGGCCATGGTCTAGAGGCATTCTCTCCTGACGTTTCACCTGCATCTATGGCAAGCATCCTTAGAGGTTGTGAGGTCTGTTGGAACTAGGAAAAAGTTCCAACAGACCTCACTACCTAGTCTCCTAGTTCCAACAGACCTCACTACCTCTGAGGATGCTTGCCATAGATGCAGGCGAAATGTCAGGAGAGAATGCCTCTAGAACATGGCCATACAGCCCGAAAAAACCTACAACAACCCAGTGATTCCAGCCATGAAAGCCTTCGACAATACATGGGATAGAAATACGAATTTGCCCTGAGGTAATTGGAAACAGATAGAATTCCAAAATATTCCTTTTAGGTGGATTATAGGTTCTAGAATCCCATAACTATCAGAGATGGCTATGCTGGTTCTGAGATTTGTAGTTCAAAACCAAAACTTTGCTGTTCTCTGGGAACCAGGTAGTGAGAACTTCTCTATAGGAAAGAAAGTGCCAGTAGGCTAATTTCAAAACTCTTTTGATCGAGGGTTTCCATTGTGCGTTCTTGGTCGGGTGTTGCATTGAACTCCCTCTTCTCTGTACATGTACTATTCCACTTCTGATATTTTGGGCCCAAATCTTTTTGATAACTTATGTTCGTATAACCCTGTTAGTATAACACTAGAATAGCTACTTTCCTGGCATTGTCAAAGAGGAATCTGGGGCTTTCTTCTGCATTAGCAACCAAATTATTTCTGAATATACAAACATTAAAAACACTCCTCTGGAGATCTCTATGGCTGGAAGTTCACCAAAAGATTTCAGTTCTGGAGAAGCTAAAGAGATTAAATCATCAAACACAATGTAACACAGTTTTTGTTCCTGGATTATCACTGTCACTTCCTATCATAAAAACATGGGAAAATTTGGGTTACTGTGAGTTTTCTGGGTTGTATAGCCATGTCCCAGAAGCATTCTCTCCTGATGTTTTGCCCTCAGGTTGTGAGGTATATTGGAAACTAGCCAAGGGAGGTTTATATATCTGTGGAAGGTCCAGAGTGAGAGAAAGAACTGTCTTTTGGAGTCAAATGTGAATGTTGTAATTGCATTTAATGGCCTTGCAGCTTCAAGTCCTGGCTGATTGCTGCCTGGGGGGGTCCTTTGTTGGCCCTGATTGTTTCATGTCTGGAATTCTCCTATTTTTTAGGGTGTTGTGATTTTAGAGGGTTGGAACTAGGAAAATAGGTTTATATATCTGTGGAAAGACCAGGGTGGGACAAAGGACTCTTGTCTGTTGGAGCTAGGTGTGAATGTTTCAACTGACCGCCTTGATTAGCATTTGATAGCCTGGAAGTGCCTGGAGCAATCTTTTGTTGAGAGGTGATTAGATGCCCCGATTGCTTTCCCTCTGCTGTTTTGCTGTTTTAATTTTAGAGTTTTTTAATACTAGTAGCCAGATTTTGTTCATTTGGATGATTTCCTCCTTTCTGTTGAAATTGTCCACATGCTTGTAGATTGCTTGTCCACATGCTTGTAGATTTCTATGGCTTCTTCGTGTAGTCTGGCATGGTGGTTGTGAAAGTGGTCCAGCATTTCTGTGTTCTCAAATAATATGCTGTGTCCAGGTTGGTTCATCGGGTGCTATGCTATGGCTGACTTCTCTGTTAAATGAGTCTGCAGTGCCTTTCATGTTCCTTGATTCATGTTTGGGCAATGGTACTGCATCTGATGGTCCCTATGGAGACTTGTCCACAGCTGCATTGTATACATTAGACAACTGCAGAGGTGAGAGGATCCCTCTTGCACTTTGCTGAACATAGCATTTGTTAGAAAAAGTTTATTAAACTACAGCACATTTTGCTATAGTTTTTCAATGAATATCTCATTGAGTCTCAACCGATTCAACATAATGTAGTTTGTGGCAGCTACAGAAACAAAGTTTCTGGAGTATAACAACTCTTTTCAAAGTAAGTACCACACAATTAAACAAGAAATAACACTTTCAAACCAGGAAAATATTTTTTTCAATTTTTTTTACATAGTAAATCAGATCTACAAAAGTTAATTCCACAAATGTATAGTGGTAGTGACTGATTGTCTTATCGTTTATGCATCATACTCATTTCTTTGTAGAGACATCAATTTTATAGCAGTAGAAATCTTCCTGGCACAGTGGTCTACTACAGTTTTCTTTTATACTTTTTCCTTTTAAGTTCATGTTTTTTGGAAATACGTCAAGTTCTTCCAATGGCCATTTCCCCTGCCATCTATAGCAGTTCAGTACAGAATTCAGTTCATCTGAAATTTGCATTACACAAAGAACATCTTCCCTGTGTTCTGCTTTCCTCCCTTAGCTCAATATTGGAATCCTGAAAAAAAAAGGCAACCGCAGCTGTTTTAGACATTTGCATGAATTTGCTGTGTACTTTTTACCACGAACTCTGCAGAAGATTCTTCAGCTGTGCTTTGTTAAAAAGAAAAGTCAGTGTGTTTAGCAAGCCTTGCAAATGCTGGTTTGCTATCTGTAAATGTGATTTTTATACCTATATAGCCAGGAGTCACAAAAATTCCTGGACTAGGACACAGTGCAGTTCTTAAGAACTTGGTTTGCCTTTTGCCATGGAATAACATTGGAATTGACAGTATTTGATAACTTACTTCTCCATAGGCTGGACTCCCAAATCTGCTGGCCGGACTCCCCGACCGAGGCGAACAACTCCAAGGTCCGCCATGAAGGGCGTTCTCCAGAATTGCGCAGAAACTTGTGTTCTCAGCCGTGACACCCCGACAACAACCAAAGCCATTACTCCTCTGCCAGACCTGGATGCATGTGTGGGGCCTTGTGGAGCCAGCCTCCTTGGGTCCATTTCTGAACAAAGGTACACAGTCAGGCCAAAACCATTGTGCTAATTTTAAAAGGAAAGCCATTGTTGGGGAGATGTCTCTGAATCTTGCCCTAGTCACCCAGTGGGTTTCCTTGACTGAGTGGAATCTGAATCTTTCTTTCCAGAGTCCTGGGTTGCATCTACACTGTAAAAAAAATTCAGTTTGACACCACTTTAACTACCTGTGGAATCCTGGGAGTTGTAGTTTGGTGAGGCACCAGCACTCCAGGCAGAGGAGGAGGCCAAAAACCTTGCAAAATTACAACTCCTATGATTCCATATCATTGAGCAGTTCAAGTAGTATCCCACTGTGTTAATTCTGCAGATTCTACCCCTAGTCCACTACCCTATAACCATTACACCACATTGGCTCTCAATACTGTTGGTATTAAACCATTATGTACAATGGATTATACAAGGATGGCATCCTTGAAGTGACTGGCTTGACTCTGAGGGAGCTGGGGGAGGTGATGGCTGACAGGGAGCTCTGGCGTGGGCTGGTCCACGAGGTCACGAAGAGTTGGAAATGACTGAACGAATGAACAACAACAATGGATCGTGTAATGAACCCAACCGTTCCTTAAGAGAAATACTACTTTCATATAATTCCTCCCCTATCGCATTTCCTTCCAGCCATAACATTTGTCTTTATATTCGTTCTTCACAAGTACAGGCATGTATAGCATCACTTCTGTCTCTCCAAGTGTTGCATGGTGTTTTGGCCCAGCTATAGGAAAGATGAAGCTATACATGTTGCAAATATCTTGTTTACCTGGCAGAAATTGTGATCAATAGCAAGATACTTATCTCTGTGGGGAAGATGTTCCCAGCCAAACCGTAGCTACCTGAAACTATAATTAGGACTCAGTGCCATGAAATTATCCAATTTCCAGTCCCATCATAACATTGGAGGGACCTAGAGAGGTATTCTTTCTATCTAGAGGTCTGTGATAACCATAAAATGGGCTGGAAAATCTGGCAGATTCCTAAAGAGACCATTTTCCACAGGTGCGACTGGATGAAACTGTGTTTTGGAAAATGGCATTTATAACCTTTTAGGGAAAACACCTTTTGGAGATCATAGCTATTTAGAAAAGCATGACCTTTCAGAGAAGAGTTAAAACCCCTTTAGAGTAGAATATTCACTTGTGGCATACAACCAGATATAATTATGGAAGACAAAGGTTTCAGTTGTTAGACTGAATAACCTGCTGTCTCCTATCTGTTAGGAAAACAGAGATTTTGCCAGTCCATAAAAACAGCAAAGCTTTAGAAGTGTTTTTCAGTGCCCAAAAATATATACTCTCCATAAAACAACTTGTTTTATATCATTCACTCAAAAGACAAAAGTGAAGTAGACTTTGATTTTTAAAAAATACTTACTTGGTTTACTCACAACCTTCATGTGTTCAGCATACATAGGTACAAAACTCATCCATCCAGTTTCAGATAAGTTTGAGATAATTCTCTGTGCCATCCGGTCATGGCGTCTCTCTTATAATAAAACAACTATCAACAGGTCACATAGTCAAAAAGAGAGAGAGAGCAGGGTTGTTGTCGGGTTTTTTGGGCTGTATGACCATGTTCTAGAAGCATTATCTCCTGAGGTTTTGCCTGCATCTGTGGCAGGTATCCGAAAAATTTCAGTGGGTTAAAGCACTGAGCTGCTGAGCTTGTTGATCGAAAGGTTGCAGGTTCGATTCCGGGGAGCGGCGTGAGCCTCCGCTGTCAGCCCCAGCTTCTGCCAACCTAGCAGTTCGAAAACATGCAAATGTGGGTAGATCAATAGGTACCGCTCCGGCGGGAAAGTAACGGCGCTCCATGCAGTCATGCCGGCCACATGACCTTGGAGGTGTCTACGGACAACGCTGGCTCTTCGGCTTAGAAATGGAGATGAGCACCACACCCCAGAGTCAGACATGACTGGACTTAATGTCAGGGAACTACCTTTACCTTTACCTTACTTATTTACAGTATTTGTATACTGCTTTTCTCACCCCGAGGGGGAATCAAAGCAGTTAACACACAAGTAATGGCAAAACTTCAATGCCAGTACAAACAGTTACAATTATACACTACAATTAAACATAAATAAAATTAAAACAATACATCCATAAGCATCCATACATCGATAAGCAATAAAACAATCATTAAAACAATAAAACAGACAACAACCCAGTGATTCCGGCCATGAAAGACTTCAACAACAGAGAGAGAGAGAGAGCATGTGGTCTGCAGCTCCCTCTGCGACTTCTCAGGAACCATAGAGTAAAGGAAGCTGCATACCAGAACTTACACACAGGAAACAGTAAGCAACAGGATCATAGATAAAACACTGCTAGAGAAGGCTTGAAGAAGATGGTCATTTCCAACACTGTGGAATATGTTTCATGGTTGCAAAATTTAAAATAAATATTTAACAGAATGTATTAATATATTAATATTATTATTCCTATCCCACTTTATCTCTCTGAAAGGAGCTTTTCAGGCTAACACTAAAAACAACACAATATATCATTTCAAATCTAAAAAACATTAAAATGGGATTAGACATTGAAACTATTCAAAACAAATAGTCAAATGCACTATGTGCTAATTCATGCTGAACAGTTTGGTCTTGGGAGTGTTGCTCTAAGGCTCTTTTTCTTCCTCCCCAGTGACATTCAAGATACAGAGAAGCCATGTGTTACAACAGAAAACGTATTAGAAGAAGAAGCTACCGTAAGTCCAGTCTTGCTGTATATCCTTGCCTTCGAATACTGGTGTATTCTTGAACCATTAATGCTAGCATGATGTTCCAGAAAAGAATAGTGAGGCCTAAAACCATGCATTCAAATGCCAGGAAAGAAGGATTTGAACAAAAGCATGAGCAGGAAGTTCCTGACAGCACAAGCTTTTTTGACTGGGGACGAGAGACAGGGCTTTCTCAGTGGTGGCCTCTCGACTGTGGAACTCCCTCTCTAGGGATATTAGATTGGTGCCCTCCCTCTTGACCTTCAGAAAGAGAGTAAAAACTAGCATTTGGAAATGCAGCGGAATAAATAACTATGAAACAGGGGGAAAGGAACGCGCAATGACTAGACAATGCTGTTGGACAATGATTTTAACAGGACGACACTGCTGATGATATGGTTTTAATGGTTTTTATAACATTAGGTTGTATGTTTTTAACTGTACTTTATGAATGTGGAACAATGGCTTCAAACTACAAGAGAGGAGATTCCATCTGAACATGAGGAAGAACTTCCTGACTGGGAGAGCCGTTCAGCAGTGGAACTCTCTGCCCCGGAGTGAGGTGGAGGCTCCTTCTTTGGAAGCTTTTAAACAGGGCTGGATGGCCATCTGTCAGGGGTGATTTGAGTTCAATGTTCCTGCTTCTTGGCAGGAGGTTGGACTGGATGGCCCATGAGGTCTCTTCCAACTCTTCGATTCTATGATTCTATGTATTCTGCCAATTTCTGTAAACCATAAGGCTGAGCAAGGCGGGCTACAAATGCCGTAAAAAGGTAAAGGTTGTCCCCTGACATTAAGTCCAGTCATGTCCGACTCGGGTGTGGTGCTCATCTCTATTTCTAAGCCAGAGAGCTGACGTTGTCCATAAACACCTCCAAGGTCATGTGGCCAGCATGACTGCATGGAGCACCGTTACCTTCCTGCCGGAGCAGTACCTATTGATCTACTCACATTTGCATGTTTTCGAACTGCTAGGTTGGCAGAAGCTAGGGCTGACAGCGGAAGCTCACGTTGCTCCCCGGAATCAAACCTACGACCTTTCGGTCAAATGCCGTAAATAATAAATAAATAAACTACGTGAGAAGTTTTACAAATTCCTTTAAAAATTGATTTTTAGTATCAGTTGTTTTTAATTTTATTGTCTAAGGCTTTCATGGCTGGAATCACTGGGTTGTTGTAAGTTTTTCCATGCTGTACGACTGTGTTCCAGAAGCATTCTCTCCTGATGTTTCGCCTGCATCTATAACAGAGACCTCACAACCTCTGAGGATGCCTACCATAGATGCAGGCAAAATGTCAGGAGAGAACGCTTCTGGAACACGGCCAGACAGCTCGAAAAACTTGCAACAACACAGTTTTTAATTTTGTTTGAATGTACGTGTCTATTGTCTGTTAACGGCATTGAATTGCTGCCAATTGTAAGGCGGCTCTGAGTCCCCTTCGGGGTTGAGAAGAGCGGGATATAAATATAGTAAATAGATAATAAATAGCATCAATAGAGGGCTGTGTTACTAGAGGCTTTGAAATTATATAGTTCTATGGAATTGAATCCAAACAGACCTGTTATTTTTTTTCAATTGAATCTTGATGATTTCATGCACCAGATTAAAAGAGAGGCAGATGAAAGAGGGCAGTGGAGGAAGGGCTCTCCCTGCCATCTAACTTAGATGCCTATCTGTTTCATTGTTGAGGACTATAAACTTGTGGAGGATGTAGTTGTGTCCAAACGCTGCATTCTGGGATTTGTAGTTTGCTGAGGCACAAGTGCTTCCTGGCTTAGAATTCGCAATACTTTTTGAACTGCCAATCCCAGGATTCTATAGCCATTCTGAGTCCCTCTATGGAGGTTGAGAAGATCGGGATATAAATGTTTTAAATAAATAAATATAAATAAAGTGGGCTCATAGCACTATAACTGCACAGTGTGGTTGTCTGTTCCTGGCTTAGGTGGATTCATAGATCTGGCTGACATCTTTTCAGTAAACAACAAAGAAAAGACCCATTTCTGCTCTTTGTGGTATTTGAAATCTAGGTCTTTTTCTCTTTCTTGAATCTTTAGAACACGCCGTTAGCCATATGCGATAAGGAATCCTCAGGAGATCAGAATAATGTATTGGTTTCAGTCAACGTAGATGAAACCGTGCAAGAGTCCAACGTTCGAAAGGAAGTTTCAGAAGCTACAGAAGAGATGGAACAAAGTGATGAATCTGTGAGCGAACGATACATTTTCTGCAACTCCAAGAGAGAGTCCCAGACTGAAAGCCAACCCCTTCAGGAAGCAAAACAGAAGGATTCAGATTGTAAGTAGAATAAGCGCTTCCATTTTCTAATGTGCCAGGTTTATAACTCAAGATGTTTTGAAAGCATGTTCACTGATATGCTTGGCTGATTCTTCCTCTACTTCAGTGGTTCTCAACCTGTGGGTCCTCAGATGTTTTGGCTTCCAATTCCCAGAAATCCTAACAGCTGGTAAACTGGCTGAGATTTCAGGGAGTTGTAGGCCAAAACATCGGGAGACCCACAGGTGGAGAACCACTGCTTTAGTTTAAGTTTGACTCTGGACACTTGAGGAATTACTTTCATTACATTTGGCCCACCGCTACTATCTCCAGCTAATTCCTGTTTTTCATACATCTTTGGTACCCTCAATGAGTTTGTTGATGTTGTGTGCCTTCAAGTAATTTATGATTTATGGTGATCCTAAGGCAGGGGTCCTCAAACTTTTTAAACAGAGGGCCAGGTCACAGTCCCTCAAACTGTTGAAAAAAAAATGAAAAAAAAATTGGAAAAAAAATGAATGAATTCCTATGCACACTGCACATATCTTGTTTGTAGTGCAAAAAAACCACTTAAAAACAATACAATAATTAAAAGGAAGAACAATTTTAATAAATATAAACTTATTCATATTTCAATGGGAAGTGTGTGCCTCTTTTGGCTAATAAGATAGGATTGTTGTTGCATGCTTTCAAATCGTTTCAGACTTAGGTTGACCCTGAGCGAGGGCTGGGTAAATGACTTTGGAGGGCCGTATCTGGCCCTCAGGCCTTAGTTTGAGGACCCCTGTCCTAAGGCAACCTTATTCTGGGGCTGAGAGTATGTGGCTCACCCAAAGTCATCCAGTGGGATCATTGGCTAAGCAGGGATTTGAACCCAGGTCTCCAGAATTGTAGTCTGATGCTCAAACCGCTATGTCGTTCTGATAATGAGATAAATCACTCTAAATCACATTGTGCACAGCCCAATAACAACTCAATCTTCTACAAGCCTTCTGCATTGGAAGTTCAACCAGTCTTAAATTACAATAAGTCTCACACTGAAAACATGTCTTAATTTTCCAGCCCTCCTTCTTGATGATTTATCCTGTGAAATACCCTGTGGCAATGGAATGCCTGATTGGCAGGTACGTTTGCTTGGAATGGAGTCAGCTGGGTGGGATTTTCCTTAATTTCAGTTGCATAGCTGCATTGTTCTAGTATTTCTCATATTACTTGTATGGATTAAAAATGGGATTGGAGAAGAATCAGAATGACAGTTCCCTCCCACCTGCCTAAAATGCAGGGCAAGGTGTCATCAATCCCAGGATCCACATAATGCAAATGATACCGCACTGTCAGGACAGCTTGGGAAGGATACGTTTTTTGAGTTGCAACACTTAGTCTCACAATCGTCATGGCCACTGGTTGGGGGATTCTGGAAATGATGGACCCCAAAAGGCATTTTTTCCAAGTGCAGGAGAATTTCAAAGCCCAGGTTGGCCTCGTGACCCATCCAAGCTTGCTTTCAAAGTTCTGCAATAAAAATGATAGGAACAAAGCAATAAATAGCAGCAACGTAGGATGTGCCAGAACATGTCATCTGCAGTGAAACAAACCTTAAGTCAACACAGCAGAAGCGGATTGCATGGAAGTATTTAAAAGGAAGAATTTCAACAGAGGGAACAAGTTTTGTTCCCGGCTATATTAACACCCCACCCTCTGCTCCCAAAACAAAACACTTGCTGTTAGTCATGGTGGCTAGCCTAAAATGTGGCCATGCTGTCTGGGCCATTATGGATTTGGCGTCTCTAAAAAAGAATTTCTTCCACACTTGGCACCTGGAATCCATCATCAAAGGCCCACTCGAATCGTGAGTTCTAACTAAAGCAAGAATTGTGGACCCCACAGTGGTGCAGTGGGTTAAACTGCTGAGCTGCTGAACTTGCGATCGCAGGTTCAAATTCGGAGAGCAGCATGAGCCCCCGCTGTTAGCCCCAGCTTCTGCCAACCTAGCTGTTCGAAAACATGCAAATGTGAGCAACATCAATGATCCATACCTTGTTTTTTAACACAATCATGAGGTCAAGAGTATTGTGCTCCGAAACTCTGTCTGAATTGGGAAGTCCTGTTGTTGTTGCCAAAAGACTGAGGTTAATATGGAAAGGAGGGGGACAACTTTGAGAATGTGTTGGAGCAAGACAGGGAAAAGTGTACTCTTAATTCAGATCACTGTATACAAGAATTGATGTTGTAATACTCCTCCCAGAGAATATGGTAACTCAAGCGTTGCTTAAGTTTTGGGCAAGCTTGGGAAGTCCTTTGGGTCTCCACGAAGAGGCACCTAATTTCACAACTGGTTTGGTAGGTTTGGTTGGGCTGGTCTTCCCCAAGGCAAGGTTCTTAAGCAAGAAGAAGGCTTCTCAGGAGTGGCTCCCCGTCAAGAAACCCTTTCAGGCGTGCAATTCCACATTGCAGATGCACCAGACACCCAGGGGAGGAAGGCATGTTTTTTTAAGGGCCTGCCTTAATTCAAACCGCAACAACTTTCACTGCCATGAGGTGTGTTTCTGTATTGTGAGCCAAAATAACTAAAGCAACTGGAGGAGATGGATTCTGGTGAAATTTTTATGCATTTTTATGTGTGTGCATGCAGAGTATAGCCTGCCTGTAAAATCATAGCGCTGGGAGGGGACTCCAAGGGCCTTCCAATCCAACTCCCTTCTATCATGCCAATTCAAGCTCTCCCATCTGACCCCTATTTAAAAACCTCCAGAGAAGGAGATTTTACCACTCCAAGGCAGAGAGTTTCACTGTCAAACAGTTCTTGATGTCAGAAAGTTCTAACTATGCTTAGGTGGAACTTCCTTGTAATTTGAACTCATTGATTCATGTCATAGAATCACAAAGTTGGAAGAGACCTTGTGGGCCATCCACTCCAACCCCATTTTACCAAGAAGCAGGAAAATCACATTCAAAGCTGCCCCCACAGATGGCCACACAGCCTCTGTTTCATAGCCTCCAAAGAAGGAGTCTCCACAACACTCGGGCAGAGAGTTCCATTGCTGAACAACTCTCCATACAGTCATGTTCAGATGGAATCTCCTTTCCTGTGGTTTGAAGCCATTGCTCCATTGCGTCCTAGTTTCCAGAGCAGCAGAAAACAAGCCTGCTCCCCACACCTTATGACTTCCCCTCACATCTTGATCCCTGTCTCCTCTCAGCCTTCTCTTCTGAAGGTTAAACATGCCCAGCTCTTTAAGCCACTCCTCATAGGTCTTGTTCTCCAGGATATGGAGAACAACAGCAGAAACCAAACTCCAGATGCTACATGAAATGTTTTCAGGTATTTAAAGACGAATCACCTTTTCCAAGCTAGGCCTATCCAGCTCTCTACATCATTCCTGAAAGGGCTCAGTTTCTTACAAGGACTAACTCTGATTTTAGTCCCAGTTAGAATAGTCGGATGAAGTCATTGTTCTCATGATTGAACTCACGTGTTGGTGAAGACGTTTTATTCATTTCAATAATTGGAATTGGTTCTAGATCATTTAATATTTTGTGATAATAATGCTGATGAAATGTTTAGGAAGCAAGTAAGAATGTGGCTTGAAAAGGGACATTTCAAAATACAAATACGCCCGAATTGGAATACTGGTGGGGTTGGGGAGGATTGATTTTTTTTGTCATTTGGGAGTTGTAGTTGCTGGGATTTATAGTTCACCTACAATCAAAGAGCATTCTGAACCCCACCAAAGAGTTGGAAGAGACCTCATGGGCCATCCAGTCCTACCCCATTCTGCCAAGAAGCAGGAATATTGAATTCAAATCACCCCCGACAGATGGCCATCCAGCCTTTGTTTAAAAGCTTCCAAAGAAGGAGCCTCCACCACACTCCGGGGCAGAGAGTTCCACTGCTGAACGGCTCTCACAGTCAGGAAGTTCTTCCTCATGTTCAGATGGAATCTCCTCTCTTGTAGTTTGAAGCCATTGTTCCATTGCGTCCTAGTCTCCAGGGAAGCAGAAAGGAAGCTTGCTCCCTCCTCCCTGTGGCTTCCTCTCACATATTTATACATGGCTATCATATCCCCTCTCAGCCTTCTCTTCTTCAGGCTATGTTTTCTGATGGTCTTTGGCGACCTTCCGGACACCCCCTCGTGGACCCCCCCCCCCAGGGATCCCAACCCCAAGGTTGAGAAACACTGCTGTAGTGGGTTGGATCTGGATTGTTTTTGTTTGTTTGTTTTACGGTTTTAAAATTGTGCTTTTGCACTTTTTTGCACTTTTGTGTGGGTCCTATATCCCCATCCCCAGTGAAGTGGGGGGCTGACTCCAGCCCTGTTCCAAAGCCCTGCTCTCAGGAGATCTGGACATTTTGCTTTGGATTTTTGTGGCCACTAGGCCCATTAGGAGCCATAGACTTTTAATGTTCAGTAGACTGAATTGTGCCAATTGTGGCAGTCATGCCGGCCACATGACCTTGGAGGTGTCTACGGACAACGCTGGCTCTTCGGCTTAGAAATGGAGATGAGCACCACATCCCAGAGTCAGACATGACTGGACTTAATGTCAGGGAACTACCTTTACCTTTACCTAGACTGAATTGTGGTCCTTTTGTCCCAACTCTTACACTTGTCCCCTTTTTTCCCCCTTACAGCCAGAATTGGAGGACAGCCTTTTCTTCACTCCTCTCAGGAACAAAACAGAGCAATTGACGGCAGTCGCTGCGTGCAATGACCTGATGTCATTCTCTCCCCTAACAGTCCCAGAAGAGGGAAAATGAGGAGTTTGCTAGAGATGGACTAGTCACTAGAACTTGAGAACAACTGCACCTGGGCACTGACTTCATATTTTGTGTTTTTCTCTGTTTTTATTATATAACTTTGACTTTGATGGTTTGGATTTTAAAATAATTGTCTCATAGAGGTCTTGGACCAATGGCATGTGACAAAGAATATGGATGTGAGCATCTTAGGTGACCTGTTTCATTTTTGAAATTCAAAATCTGCAAATAAAGGATCCCAACTTGTCTTTGTTAAGGTTGTGAGAGATAGAATTTATTCAAGGTTTTAAAGATACCACTGATGTTAATAGATAGGTTTGTTGTTATACTTCAATATTCAGAGGAAATAATAAAGTTCTATTTACCAAAAATGCTCTGTCTAGTCTGCGCCACTGCCGTTTGTTCTTTTGGCATAAACATGTAATGTTGGACAAAGATGAAGAGAGATAGGACAGCAATGTACAAAAACAAAGGAGTGCTGTAAACAAGTGCCTAATCTAAATGAGGGTTGTTGTAGGTTTTTTTGGGCTGTATGGCCATAGTCTAGAGGCATTATCTCCTGACATTTCACCTGCATCTATGGCAAGCATCCTCAGATGCTTGCCATAGATGCAGGCGAAATGTCAGGAGAGAATGCCTCTAGACCATGGCCATACAGCCCAAAAATCCTACAACAACCCAGTGATTCCGGCCATGAAAGCCTTCGACAATACACTAAATGAGGGTCTTTCCAAATTAACCTTTATGGCAGGACTGATCACTCCTGTCCATCTGACTGCCCTTTTGGACGTGATCAAGTCACATTGGGTTAGCGCAGTTCTGGCACTCCATGGTGAGAGTTTGTGTATGGTGCTTCCCCTATTTAATATTGTATGATTTTTAAGAAATTGGCAATTTGAATCCAGGGAGCGGGGTGAGCTCCCACTGTTAGGCCCAGCTTCCACCATCTTAGTAGTTCAAAAACATGCAAATGTGAGTAGATCAATAGGTACCACTCCGGCAAGAAGGTAACGGCTCCATGCAGTCATGCCAGCCACATGACCTTGGAGGTGTCTACTGACAATGCTGGCTCTTCAGCTTAAAAATTGAGGTGAGCACTACCCCCCAGAGTCAGGGGAAACCTTTACCTTTACTAATTTGAAGAAATAAGGAGAAATAGAGGAAGCAGCCAGACTTTGAAGCTGCAAGGCTATTCCATGCTAATCAAGGTGGCCAGCTGTAACATCCACGCATGACTCGAGCAGACAAGAGTTCTTTCTTCCACAGGTATATAAACCTCACTTGCCTAGTTTCCAGCAGACCCCACTTCTCTGTGCCTCTTGCAAACAGTGCACCGGAGGAGTCGACAAGTCAGTTCTCATGGGAAAAGAATGCCAGCGAGTTAGATAACAACCAGGTGCAGAGGCCTTCTCTTTCTCAGCCGTCTCACACTGATAGAGAAGAGAGCTGTGATAGTCATTTAATGAGCAGGTAGGAATGCTTAGGAGCCCCCGGTGGCGCAGTGGGTTAAAGCACTGAGCTGCTGAGCTTGTTGATTGAAAGGTCGCAGGTTCGATTCCAGGGAGCGGCGTGAGCTTCCGCAGTCAGCCCTAGCTTCTGCCAACCTAGCAGTTCGAAAACATGCAAATGTGAGTAGATCAATAGGTACCGCTCCGACGGGAAGGTAACGGGGCTCCATGCAGTCATGCCGGCCACAGACCTTGGAGGTGTCTACGGACAGCGCCGGCTCTTCGGCTTAGAAATGGAGATGAGCACCACACCCCAGAGTCAGACACCACTGGACTTAATGTCAGGGGACAACCTTTACCTAGGAATGCTTAAATTGGTGGGTCAGGAGGAGTTCATGGATAGCTAGCAAGAAAGAAGCTAGGTTGGTGAAAGGTCACCGTAATGCTTTCATGTTGGCAAGAGCGTAATGTTTTCATTGGCAAAGAGTATTTAGGCATCTGGTTAACAGGGAAGGTGTCAGTTCAACGTGGCTTTTGGCATGAAAGCTTCTATGGAATAATCTTGGCTTTACAGCAGCATGCTTTAGGCTTCGTGATTCTTGGGACTTGTGTTTCACTGTTTTTACCATGGACTCTGATTTGACCATTGCTTAAAGGATTATGTTCTTACCTGAGAACCATTGAAACTGTGTTTTGCATTTAACCTTTGTCTTTGGAACTCTGCATAGCTTATTCTGTTTTGACTTGGATTTTTCCTCAATAAACTACAAAATCTACAGCTCTTGTGTGGTGGTGTTTGGGAGCAAGGTGCAGCCTACTCTGAGTTGTAACACCCACAACCTCTGAGGATGCCTGCCATAGATGTGGGCAAAACGTCTGGAACATGTTCATACAGCCCGGAAAACTCACAGCAACCCAAAGGAGAAATGATTGTCCAGAAACAGCCATTCTCGAGTCTCTTTGCTGCATTCAAATTCACCATAATCCAATACAGGATTATGTGGTGCAGCTGGCTGGGAGTCAGCGGCAGTAAGATCACTACTGACCGAAAGGTCATCAGTTCGAAGCCAGCCCAGGTTGGAGTGAGCGCCCAACCAAAATTGTGTAGTTTGTTGTCGACCTTTGCAGCCCGAAAGACAGTTGCATCTCTCATAGAATCATACAATCCTAGAGTTGGAAGAGACTTCATGGGCCATCCAGTCCAACCCCCTGCCAAGAAGCAGGAATATTGCATTCAAGGCACCCCTGACAGATGGCCATCCAGCCTCTGTTTAAAAGCTTCCAAAGAAGGAGCCTCCACCACACTCCGGGGCAGAGAGTTCCACTGCTGAACAGCTCTCACAGTCAGGAAGTTCTTCCTTATGTTCAGATGGAATCTCCTCTCTTGTAGTTTGAAGCCATTGTTCCGCGTCCAGGGAAGCAGAAAACAAGCTTGCTCCCTCCTCCCTGTGACTTCCTCTCACATATTTATACATGGCTATCATATTTTTTCTCAGCCTTCTCTTCTTCAGGCTAAACATGCCCAGCTCCTTAAGCCGCTCCTCATAGAGCTTGTTCTCCAGACCCTTGATCATTTTAGTCACCCTCCTCTGGACACATTCCAGCTTGTCAATATCTCTTTAATTGTGGTGCCTAGAATTGGACACAATATTCCAGGTGTGGTCTAACCAAAGCGGAATAGAGGAAGAGCATGACTTCCCTCGATCTGGACACTATGCTCCTATTGATGCAGGCCAAAATCCCATTGGCTTTTTTTGCCACCACATCACATTGTTGGCTCATGTTTTTAACTTGTTGTCCACAAGGTACCACTTTGTGGGGAGGCTAATTTAACTGATTTACAAGGCCATAAAAATCTCCAGGAAGTATGCAAAGAATGAGGAAGCAACAGCTCCCCTGGTGACCAGAAGCTGGAACGTTAAATAGCCTCTGAGTGTCTGTCTATATATGTTGTGTGTCTATGGCACTGAATGTTTGCCATGTACATGTACATTGTAATCGGCCCTAATACTGTAAATAAATAAATAAAATAATTAAAAGGGGCGATTTTGTTGCATATAATATAAAAAATGACATCCAGCTTTTGTTAAGCAGGTCCTACAGTTTATTTTTAATTTGACTTGCAAAGTTAACTCCAAATATTTTTCATATATATTTTTATTAAAAAGCAGCTGTTCCCACTCAGGAGAAAATGCTGTTGGAGTAAAGGCATGGACCCAATTGGATGTGGCTATGTGTTGATCTGCATCAAACAACTGAATTCAACGCATCTCCTCAAGTTGGAAGTCTCCAACAGGATTCGAATCCTGGAGCGCTCGGCTTCTGCGACTCCAAGGTCGGGTTAGATCATGGCTGGGGTGACGCTGGTGAGGGTGACGTCTCCACCAATGCACAGCTTGGTGATCTGGTTCAGCTCTTTGATACGGTGGTTGTACTGCAGCAAGTGCGCGTCGTTGACGGCGATCTTCAAATTATCCGCTTCGCACAAGATCTGGAGCTGCAAAAAGAGTGAAAAGGTTTAGATTGCCCCTTTCCGCATGGGTGGAATGGACCTTGTGGTGTCTTCCAACTTTGTCATTCTATGTATTGTCGAAGGCTTTCATGGCTGGAATCACTAGATTGTTGTGGATTTTTCCGGCTCAATGGCCATGTTCTAGAAGCATTCTCTCCTGATGTTTCGCCTGCATCTATGGCAAGCATCCTCAGAGGATGCTTGCCATAGATGCAGGCAAAACGTCAGGAGAGAATGCTTCTAGAACATGGCCATATAGCCCAAAAAATCCACAACAACCCAGTTTATCATTCTATGATTGCAATTGTTTTGAAATTTTATCATAACATTATTTCAACTGATTGTTCCTCGATCCTAGAATCATAGAATTGGAAGAGACCTCATGGACCCGTGTCGGAGTGAGCTCCCAACCAAAATTGTGTAGTTTGTTGTCGACCTTTGCAGCCCGAAAGACAGTTGCGTCTGTCATAGAATCATAGAATCCTAAAATTGGAAGAGACCTCATGGGCCATCCAGTCCATCCCCATTCTGCCAAGAAGCAGGAAAATCACATTCAAAGCACCCCTGACAGATGGCCATCCAGCCTTTGTTTAAAAGCAAAACAAGCTTGCTCCCTCGTCCCTATGACTCCCCCTCACATATTTATCCATGGCCCTCATCATATCTCCTCTCAGCCTTCTCTTCTGAAGGCTAAACAGTCCCAGCTCTTTAAGCCACTCCTCATAGGGCTTGCTCTCCAGACCCTTAATCATTTTAGTTGCCCTCTGGACACATTCCAGCTTATAGTCAACATCTCCCTTCAATTGCCGTGCCAAGAATTGGACAGTGTGATTCCAAATTGGGAGGGATAGCCAAGACTCCAGAGGACAGGAGCAGGATTCAAAACGATCTTGACAGATTAGAGAGATGATGGGCCAAAACTAACAAAATGAAGTTCAACAGGGACAAATGCAAGATACTCCACTTTGGCAGGAAAAACAAAATGCAAAGAGACAGAATGGGGGAGAATGCCTGGCTCGAGAGCAGTACGTGTGAAAAAGATCTTGGAGTCCTCGTGGACAACAAGTTAAACATGAGCCAACAATGTGATGTGGCGGCAAAAAAAGCCAATGGGATTTTGGCCTGCATCAAGAGGAGCCTAGTGTCTAGATCTAGGGAAGTAATGCTACCCCTCTATTCTGCTTTGGTTAGACCACACCTGGAATATTGTGTCCAATTCTGGGCACCACAATTGAAGAGAGATGTTGACAAACTGGAATGTGTCCAGAGGAGGGTGACTCAAATGATCAAGGGTCTGGAGAACAAGCCCTATGAGGAGCGGCTTAAGGAGCTGGGCATGTTTAGCCTGAAGAAGAGAAGGATGAGAGGAGACATGATAGCCATGTGTAAATACGTGAGAGGAAGCCACAGGGAGGAGGAGGGAGCAAGCTTGTTTTCTGCTTCCCTGGAGACTAGGACACGAAACAATGGCTTCAAACTACAGGAGAGCAGATTCCATCTGAACATGAGGAGGAACTTCCTGACTGTGAGAGCCGTTCAGCAGTGGAACTCTCTGCCCCAGAGTGTGGTGGGGGCTCCATCTTTGGAGGCTTTTAAACAGAGGCTGGATGGCCATCTGTCAGGGGTGATTTGAATGCAATGTTCCTGCTTCTTGGCAGAATAGGATTGGACTGGATGGCCCATGAGGTCTCTTCCAACTCTAGGATTCTATGATCCAGGTGTAGCTTGACCAAGGCGGAATAATAATAATAATAATAATAATAATAATGGATCATAAACCCACAAAGGTCGTGGAAAATGAACATGCAAAAATACTGTGGGGCTTTTGAATCCAGACTGACAAAGTTTTGGAACACAATACACGAGACATCACGATTGTGGAAAAGAAAAAAGTTTGGATTATTGATATCGCCACACCAGGTGACAGTTACATTGAGGAAAAGCAACAGGAAAAACTCAGCCACTATCAAGACCTCAAAATCGACCTGCAAAAGCTCTGGCATAAACCAGAGCCTTTTTGCCGCCACATCACATTGTTGGCTCAGGTTTAACTTGTCGTCCACGAGGACTTTGGACTGGGAGAAAAGCAGAATACAAATGAAACAAACCCACAGGGACCTAAAAGGGAAAAGGCTCCCCTCTTACCTTGAATGGCTTGCCGGCCTCAAAAGGGAACCTTGGAGCTGTCCGGTCTTCCTTTCCCCAACTGTTGTTCATCATCGTGTTGCAGACAATCACTTTCCGGTTGTTCTCATTGAACCGGGGATTGAAATGGAAGGCGATGTCATTTCCTTTCTTCAAATCCACCTGAATCCTGCAAGAAGCAAGAAGACACAACTTGTAGCCACCTGGATGTTTCCAAGGAATGTTGCAATATTAAGCTTTAATAATTAGATCATTTAAAATATTGGGGTTATTATTATTATTAACGTTAAGAATATTTTAATAATAATAATAATAATAACAACAACAACAATTTATTTATATTTCGCCCTATCTTCCCAGAGGGACTCAGAGCGGATCGTAGTACACATACACGGCAAACATTCAATGCCATTTTGGATAGACAGGACCGACAGAAGAGAAAGGAGGTATGCTGTGTTGACATTGATTTTTTTTTTGGCATCTAGGAGGTTGTGCTCGCATCCAACCACAGGAGGGTGCTGTTGCTCTATTCTCTATGACAGCGTTTCTCAACCTGTGGGTCGGGACCCCTGTGGGGGTCATGAGGGGGTGTCAGAAGGGTCGCCAAAGTATTTTCTGTTGGTCATGGGGGTTCTATGTGGGAGTTTGACAAAATTCTATCATTGGTTGGGTTCAGAATGCTCTTTGATTGTAGGTGAACTATACATCCCAGCAACTACAACTCCCAAATGTCAAAGTCTATTTTCCCCAAACTCCACCAGTGTTCACATTTGGGCATATTGAGTAATTGTGCCAAGTTTGGTCCAGATCCATCATTGTTTGAGCCCACAGTGCTCTCTGGATGTAGGTGAACTACAACTCCCAAACTCAAGGTCAATGCCCACCAAACCCAGTATTTTCTGTTAGTTATGGGAGTTCTATGTGCCATGTTTGGTCCAATTCCATTGTTGGTGGAGTTCAGAAAGTTATTTGATTGTAGGTGAACTATAAATCCCAGCAACTACAACTCCCAAATGTCAAGGTCTATTTTCCCTAAACTCCACCAGAGTTCACATTTGGGCACATTGGGTATTTGTGCCAAATTTGGTCCAGTGAATGAAAATACATTCTGCATATCAGATATTTCCATTATGATTCATAACAGTAGCAAAATTAAAGATATGAAATAGCAACGAATATAATGTTATGGTTGGGGGTCACCACAACATGAGGAACTGCATTAAGGGGTCGCAGCATTAGGAAGGTTGAGAAACACTGCTCTATGACGAAGAGTCATCAGGACTTCCATCCTCCTTTTAATCATTGGGCATTTTCTGATCTTTTTCTTTTATGGTTTCGTAAAATATCTTCCCTGCTTGGTTTAGTGGTACCTAATTTCTCTACTTACAGCTCAAGCTGTTTTCAAACTACTTAGGTCCGTGGTTCTCAACCTGTGGGTCCCCAGATGTTTTGGCCTTCAACTCCCAGCAATCATAACAGCTGATAAACTGGCTGGGATTCCTAAGAGTTGTAGTCCAAAACACCTGGGGACCCACAGGTTGAGAACCACTGGCTTAGGTAAACAGTAAGCTGGGCTGACAGTCGGGAGCTCATACTGATCTGGGGTTTTGAACTGGCAACCTTTTGGTTGGTAGATCTTATCACTGCTTGTGATTTACCAGCTGTGCTAAAGCCCGGCAAATTGTGACGTCACCATCATTGGTAGAACGAAAACTCATGAGGGAGGTTTTACAAAAGCATATGAAGACATTATTATTTCTGGACAATTGTGTTTTAATTCTTCCAGACTTAGGGCACATCTCCACTGTAGAATTAATGCAATTTGACACCACTTCAATTGCAACAGCTCAATGCTATGGAATTATCGGAGTTGCAGTTTTGTACGGTCTTCAGTAATATCTAGACCCTCCAGTGCAACTTCCAGCAGAAGTTAATCATAGAGTCAGGCTGGGAGACATAGAAATTTTAATAAATACCCTGGGAATTCCACAGATATATAAACCCGTTTTCCTAGTTTCCAACAGACCTCACAACCTCTGAGGATGCTTGCTATAGATGCAGGCGAAACATCAGGAGAGAATGCTTCTGGGACATGGCTGTACATCCTGGAAAACTCACAACAACCCAATGATTCTGGCTATTATTATTATTATTATTATTATTATTATTATTATTATTATTTACTCTATTTATATACCACTTTTCTCAGCTCTCAGGTGACTCAAAGAGGTTTACAGTAGCAAAAATTCAATGAAAGTCTTCAACAATACATCTAATAAAGATATTCTTCCAGATTTAAAAAAAATGCAATAACTGTATATTTTATTATGCACTTTCACTGTGCCCTCAATCCCAGACTGTAGTGACTGCAAGTTCAGCTAGAAATCTTCTAGCGTGGGCACCAAAACCTAGGTAAAGGTAAAGGTTTTCCCCGGACATTAAGTCCAGTTGTGTCCAACTATGGGGGTTGGTGCTCCTCTCCATTTCTAAGCCAAAGAGTCGGCGTTGTCCGTAGACACCTCCAAGGTCATGTAGCCAGCATGACTGCATGGAACACCATTACCTTCCCGCCATGTTTTTGAACTGCTAGGTTGGCAGAAGCTGGGAGCCGGCATTGTCCGTAGACACCTCCAAGGTCATGTAGCCAGCATGACTGCATGGAGCGCCATTACCTTCCCAACAGAGTGATACCTACTTATCTACTCACATTTGCATGTTTTTGAACTGCTAGGTTGGCAAAAGCTGGGGCTAACTGTAGGAGCTCACCCCACTCCCTGGATTCGAACCTGTGACCTTTCGGTCAGCAAATTCATCAGCTCAGCGGTTTAACCCGCTGTGCCACTGGGGGCTCCCTCCAAAAACTAGAGTCTACACCAAAATCCAACTGGAAATAAGTTTTGATTCAACTCAATCCTCTTTCCCACGTTTCTGAGATTGTTACCCATCCTGAATAGGGACAAAGAAGAGGGACCTATTTATCCATTTGCGAAATGAATGCATGAATAAATAAATATATAGATGAAATAAGAAAACTTCAGATCCAGTCGTAGTCGCCCCCACCCCCACCCCCACCCACCCCCGGCCCCTTCCCCACAATCTCTTCTTCCATCCTTTACTTGTTTGGTCTCTGATTCACTGTTCCAACGATGGTGATTAACAAGCGAGGCATGAGCCCAGACTGAAGAGGGATGTCGCAAGGAACCTTCTGAAAAAGAGCACAAAAAGCAGGGTTTAAGTAAACATAACAACAACAACAACCACAAATGCCATCAAAGCCAGAATTGAAAAGGCAACGACAGATCCCAAATGTAGACTCTGCAAGGAAGCAGATGAAACAATAGATCACATCCTGAGCTGCTGCAAGAAGATTGCGCAGACAGACTACAAGCAGAGGCATAACACCGCTGCTCAGATGATTCATTGGAACTTGTGCCACAAACACCATCTGCCTGCAACAAAGAACTGGTGGGACCACAAGCCAGAAAAAGTTACAGAAAATGAACACGTCAAACTACTCTGGGACTTCTGAATTCAGACAGAGTTTTGGAGAAGGATACTCCTGACCTCATGATCGTGTTAAAAAACAAAGTGTGGATTGTTGATGTTGCAATCTCAGGTGACAGCAGGATTGAAGAGAAACAACTAGAAAAGCTGGCACGATATGAGGATTTAAAGATCGAACTGCAAAGACTCTGGCACAAGCCAGTAAAGATGGTCCCAGTGGTGATCGGCACACTGGGTGCAGTGCCTAAAGACCTTGGCCTGCACTTAAACACAACTGAAGCTGACAAAATTATGATCTGTCAACTTCAAAAGGCCATCTTACCGGGATCTGCACGCATTATTCGCTCTTGGGCAGAGTAATTCTATAGTTGGTGGGGTTTGGAATGCTGTTTGATTATAGGCGAACTATAAATCCCAGCAACTACAACTCCTAAATGTCAAGGTCTCTTTCCCCCAAACTCCAACAGTGTTCACATTTGGGCGTATGGGGTATTTGTGTCAAATTTGGTCCAGTGAATGAAAATGCATCCTGCATATCTGATATTTACATGATGATTCATAACAGTAGCAGAAGCGAATTATTAACTCTTCTCAGAGAGATTCCTGATTTTCCCAAAATGGTGGTGAATGCCATTTTCCAAAAGGTTATGGAGATTTCCATTTCCCAAAAGGTTATGGCACAATTTTTCCAAAAGGTTATGACTTCTAACAAGGTTATTACGCTTTTCCAGAGATCGTAATTCCCCAAAACATCCTTTTGCTTGATCACAAACACATGCAAACATATCCCTTACCAATGGAGCAGAAGTGCCTCCAGGAGCCCCATATCCCGGTCCAGTCTGTGGGGCAGTTGGCTGTGCGCCAGAACCGCTTGGTGGCTGCCCAGGAGAGGGATACATTCCTGATGCTCCGGGTGAGACAACTCCTGGTGCGCTGGGATATCCACCTGGAGCAGGGGGACCACCGGGGTATGCACCAGGGCCGGAGGGGCCTCCAGGGTATGCGCCCGGTGCTCCTGGATATGCGCCAGGTGCTCCTGGATATGCGCCGGGTGCTCCTGGGTATGCTCCGGGTGCTCCTGGGTATGCGCCGGGTGCTCCTGGGTATGCGCCCGGTGCTCCTGGATACCCTCCTGGGTATCCCCCCGACTGACCTCCCCAAGGAGAAGGCTGCGCATTCGGGTTGGGGTTGGGGTTGTTGGACCCTGAAAGGGCATCGGTGAGCTGTGGAAGAAGCAAAACAGCATCAGTCAGCAAGCAAAAGCATTTGCAAGGCAGAGGGATTGGATTGCATGGCTTTTTTGGCCTTTTCCAACTCTAGGATTCTATACACACTGTAGGAACTGTGCTTTGGTGCAGCTAGTTAGTAGCCACCTGCATTAAATCACTACTGACCAAGAGGTCATGAGTTCGAAGCCAGCCCGGGTCGGAGTGAGCTCCCGACCATTAATAGTCTAGCTTGCTGTTGACCTACGTAGTTCAAAAGATAGTTGCATTTGTCAAGTAGGAAATTTAGGTACCGCTTTATGCGGGGACGCTAATTTAACTAATTTATGACACCATAAAACCTTCCAGCGGAATGCAGAAGAATGAGGAAGTACTCAATCAAGGACTCGGTATCACAAGTGGACGGTGAAGCGGGAGCTCCCCCTGTGGCCAGAATCGAGCATACCCTCATGAAGCCAGAAACGCTGGAATGTTAAATTGCCTCTGTGCCTGTCTATATATGTTATATGTCTAATGGCATCGAATGTTGGCCATGTATATGTGCATTAATCCGCCCTGAGTCCCCTGTGAGGCAAGAAGGGCAGAATATAAATACAAAACTTTATTAAAGATTATTTTCTCAGTAAAGTAGTCAATACCCAAAGTAAAAAGAGTCTCCACCTGCCTGCAGGAGACAAAACCAAACGGGAGAATCTCAAAATAATGCCTTAAAAGAATACCTCCTTAAGAAATACTTACCGAAAATCCGTCAGACATGTTTCCTGGGGGAAGAAAAGGAAAAACGGAAGGGATTAATAGAGCACGACATATCCTTAAATGTCACCAGCCCCACCTCAAAGCAAACAAGAGAGTCAGTGCGGCATTTAACACATAAAGCCACCCTATATTGTGAGAAAGGCACAATAATAATTAACATCAAATAATAAATATCAATTGGAATATACTAGGAATTGGAGACTGTGAGAGGCTGTGAGAGGCTGTTCAGCAGTGGAACTCTCTGCCCCGGAGTGTGGCGGAGGCTCCTTCTTTGGAGGCTTTTAAGCAGAGGCTGGATGGCCATCTGTTGGGGGTGTTTGGATGCAATTTTCCTGCTTCTTGGCAGAATGGGGTTGGACTGGATGGCCCACGAGGTCTCTTCCAAGTCTAGGATTCTACGATTCTATGAGTTGGTGTGAGTTTTCCGGGCTGTCTGGCCATGTTCCAGAAGCATTCTCTCCTGACGTTTCGCCCACATCTATGGCAGGCATCCTCAGAGGTTCTGAGGTCTGTTGGAAACTAGGCAAGTGAGGTTCATATATCTGTCCTTGGTGGGAGAAAGAACTCTTGCATGCTTGAGGCAAGTGTGGATGTTGTAATTGGCCAGCTTGATTAGCATTGAATAATCTTGCAGCTTCAAAGCCTGGCTGCTTATTGCCTGGGGGGGGGGGGGGGGGATCCTTTGTTGGGAGGTGTTAGTTGGTCCTGATTGTTTCCTGTCTGGAATTAACACTTGTCTCAAACAGCCAAAAGTTCTTTCTCCCACCCTGGACATTCCACAGATATATGCAAATGTGAGTAGATCAATAGGTACCACTCTGGCAGGAAGGTAATGGTGCTCCATGCAGTTATGTCGGTCACATGACCTTGGAGGTATCCACGGACAACGCCGGCTCTTCGGCTTATAAATGGAGATGAGCACTGCCCTTCAGAGTCAGACACAATTAAACGTAATGTCAAGGGGAAACCTTTACCTTTACTACTTAGAAGAAATAAAGGGGAATGTTCAGGAAGCAGCCAGACTCTGTAGCTGCAAGGCTATCCAATGCTAATCAAAGTGGCCAAATGCAACATTCACACCTGCCTCCAACAGACAAGAGTTCTTTCTCCCACCCTGGACATCATTCCAGAGATATATAATCCTCACTTGCCTAGTTTCCAACAGACCTCACAACCTCTGAGGATGCCTGTCATAGATGTGGGCGAAACATCAGGAGAGAATGCTGCTGGAAGATGAACAGACAGCCCGGAAAACTCACATTAACCCAGTGATTCCGGCCAGGAAAGCCTTACAACAACACATTACTAGGAATTGAGCAGTGAGAAGAACATGATATGAAACCTACACTGAGTCTGAACTAATTTGCAGGTTACGACTATTACGCTGTCATATAGAACAATATGTAAACGTTCCATTTCCATATATACTGGCAGATGTTTGGCTTGTCTTCAGGTGTATCTTGAGATCAGAAAAGTTAAAGCAACAAAAACAGTTTGCTCAGAAGTCCTGGAACTTTTACGCCGACGATTATATGGAAAATCCCTAACTTTTCTTCTCTCCGATCTTACTTCGAGGGTGGCAAGGAATGGAGGGCGAGGCTGAAGCTCCAGATGCCTCTTGTTTGCTTGAGGGCAAAACAGGGGGAACATCTGGCCTCCAGATGTGTTTGGCCTCCGTGCTCAACACAGAACTCATCTAAAAATACAAAAACAGTACAAAGCCATAAAAACATTGGGTTGTTGTAGGTTTTTTTGGGCTATATGGCCATATTCTAGAGGCATTCTCTCCTGACGTTTCGCCTGCATCTATGGCAAGCATCCTGAGGATGTTTGCCATAGATGCAGGCGAAACGTCAGGAGAGAATGCCTCTAGAATATGGCCATATAGCCCAAAAAAACCTACAACAACCCAGTGATTCCGGTCACGAAAGCCTTCGACAATACATAAAAACATTATTGTGGGCATCTCTTTATTAAAATCGTTATTCAATTGCATCGTCAGCTTGTTCCACGATTTTGCAAAATTAGCAAAAGTCTGCTAAAAAAAGCCAGGTTTTAACCTTTCTTCAAAAAATCAGGAGGGAAGGGGCTGCTCTTATATCCTTGGGAAGGGCATTCCATAGCCGAGGGGCCACCACTGAGAAGGCCCTGTCTCTCGTCCCTGCCAAACACATCTGTGAGGAAGGCGGGACCGAGAGCAGGGCCTCCCCAGAAGATCTTAGTGTCCTAGATAGTTCATAAGAAGAAATACGTTCGGATAGACCAGAACCGTTTAGGGCTTTATAGGCTAAAGTCAGCACTTTGAATTCTGCCCAGAAGCAAACTGGCAGCCAGTGAAGCTGGTGCAACAGAAGAGTTTTGTGCTCCCTGAGAACCACTCCTGTTAGCAACCTGGCTGCCGACCGTTGGACCATTTGCAGCTTCCGAACAGTCTTCAAAGGCAAACCCAGGTAGAGCGCGTTGCAGTAGTCTATACGGGATGTAACCAGAGCGTGGACTACCGTGGCCAAGTCAGATTTTCCAAGGTACGAGCGCAGCCGGCGCACGAGTTTTAACTGTGCAAATGCTACCCTGGTCACTACCAAGACCTGGGGCTCCAAGCTCAGCGATGAATCCAGGATCATCCCCAAGTTGCGAACCTGCGCTTTCAGGGGGAATGTGACCCCGTCCAGCACAGGCCGTAACCCTATGCCCTGCTCGGCCTTGCGACTGACCAGGAGGACCTCTGTCTTGTCTGGGTTTAGTTTCAATTTGTTCACTCTCATCCAGTCCATTACAGAGGCCAAGCACCAGTTCGGGACTTGAACAGCCTCCTTAGTAGAAGGTGGGAAGGAGTGACAGAGTTGGACATCATCTGCGTACAGGTGACACCGCACCCCAAAACTCCGGATGATCTCTCCCAGCGGCTTCATGTAGATGTTCAACACCATGGGAGACAGCATTGAACCCTGAGGAACCCCACAAGACAATGGTTGTGGGATTGAACAGGTGTCTCCCAGTAACACTTTCTGGGAATGGCCCTCTGGGAAGGATCGGAGCCACTGCAAAACAGTACCTCCAAGGCCCATTCCCACAAGGCATCCAGCAGAACCAACAGGGACACATTCCCCCTTGTCTAGCTTCCGGCGTAGATCATCCACTAAGGCGACCAAGGTTGTCTCGGTTCCATGTCCCGGCCTAAAGCCAGACTGTGCCAGATCCAGAAAATCCGTGTCTTCCAGGAATACCTGGAGTTGTGAGCCCACCACAAGTGGGAAGTGTTGGATGGAGGAAAGACAATCTTACTTAGGCGATCCCTCGCAGTCCGAGGATGATAGTCCTCTAATGTGGTATCCTGGCAGTGGGACTGTAGGTGGCTGTGGAGCCCTATTCTTGATCTGCATCTTCTCCCGCAGTGAGGGCATTGGTTTCCAGGTGGAAAGCGGTCTCGGTTGGGGTTGGCTTGACATGCCTTCCTCTTGGCATGTTTCTCTCTTTCACCCTCCATTCGCGCCTCTTTAAATTCTACAGCACTGCTGGTCACAGCTGACCTCCAGCTGGAGCGCTCAAGGGCCAGGGCTTCCCAGTTCTCAGTGTCAATGCCAGAGTTTTGAAGGTTGGTTTTGAGCCCGTCTTTAAATCTCTTTTCCTGTCCACCAACATTCCGTTTTCCGTTCTTGAGTTCGGAGTAGAGCAACTGCTTTGAGAGACGGTGGTCGGGCATCCGGACAATATGGCCAGTCCAGCGGAGTTGATGGTGGAGGACCATCGCTTCAATGCTGGTGGTCTTTGCTTCTTCCAGTACGCTGACATTTGCCCACTTGTCTTCCCAATGCTTTGGGAGACAGTGGTCGGGCATCCAGACAACATGGAGTTGATGGCGGAGGACCATCGCTTCAATGCTGGTGGTCTTTGCTTCTTCCAGCACGCTGACATTTGCCCACTTGTCTTCCCAATGCTTTGGGAGACAGTGGTCGGGTATCCAGACAACATGGAGTTGATGGCGGAGGACCATCGCTTCAATGCTGGTGGTCTTTGCTTCTTCCAGCACGCTGACATTTGCCCACTTGTCTTCCCAATGCTTTGGGAGACAGTGGTCGGGCATCCAGACAACATGGAGTTGATGGCGGAGGACCATCGCTTCAATGCTGGTGGTCTTTGCTTCTTCCAGTATGCTGACATTTGCTCACTTGTCTTCCCAATGCTTTGGGAGACAGTGGTTGGTCATCCAGACAACATGGAGTTGATGGCGGAGGACCATCGCTTCAATGCTGGTGGTCTTTGCTTCTTCCAGCACGCTGACATTTGCCCACTTGTCTTCCCAATGCTTTGGGAGACAGTGGTCGGGTATCCAGACAACATGGAGTTGATGGCGGAGGACCATCGCTTCAATGCTGGTGGTCTTTGCTTCTTCCAGCACGCTGACATTTGCCCACTTGTCTTCCCAATGCTTTGGGAGACAGTGGTCAGGCATCCAGACAACATGGAGTTGATGGCGGAGGACCATCACTTCAATGCTGGTGGTCTTTGCTTCTTCCAGCATGCTGACATTTGTCCGCTTGTCTTCCCAAGAGATTTGCAGGATTTTCCGGAGGCAGAGCTGATGGAATCGTTCCAGGAGTTGCGTGTGACATCTGTAGACTGTCCATGTCTCGCGGGTATATAGCAGGGTTGGGTCAAAGAAGAATCCAAGGTGGCAGAGGGTTGGACTAGATGACCTTTGTGGTCTCTTCTAGGATTCTAAAGAAATGCAACCTCGCTCCATCAGCAATGCGCAGGAAGCACACCCAATGCGCATCCCATGTATTTCCTTCTGCATTTTGTACACACATGGCATTGACTCATCTTGGAACGAACTCAACGAGCCTATTTCGGGTTTCTCAACACCAAACAGAGCTGGTTTTGTACAAAGGGATCGATGCACGGCCCAGCCTTGGCTGAAGCTCTCAGGCTCTGTGCAGGGAGCTTAAGACGCAAACAACCAACAAACCCTTTTTGCAATATTTTAATTTGCTGTAGCGATCACCATAGCACCGTCTTTGGGGAAACACACGCAGCGATTGTCCATAGTTTCACTTCCAAACCGCTGTGCAAATACGAGTCATCGCTTGACACACCCATAGATTTGGCTCCGGGCGTCCGACTCCGTTGCCTTTCCCTCTGCATGTATTTGTCACACAATGTAAGCTGTCTCCATGGTAAACGCCTCTCTCCATCACTTCTGAGTTTGTTGAAGTTGTGGTTGTGTGCCTGCAAGTGGCTTCAAGATTATGACAAAGCAACCACAAGGAGGGTGACTCGCCCTGGGTCACCCAATGGGTTATCAGAGCTGGGTGGGGATTCAAACTCTGTTCCCCAAACCAATACACTATGTAACCCAATTTTTGGGTTCTCAATGTCATTTCCTGGGTTTTCCATGTCATTTCCTTATTGGTTCTATCATTAAAAAACATGGGAAAGAAGTTAATTAAACTGCCAAAACTTTGCTTTTGCAGGAGGGAGGGACATCATCCTGCCAAAGCACATTTTGCTCTAGTTTTCCAATGAACATCTCATCGAGTCTCAAACCAATTCAACACAGTTTGTGGCACAAAAACAACGTTTCTGGAGTAGGACAACTACTTTCAAAGTACTTTCAAAGTAAGGACCGCACAATTAAACAGGAAATAACCCTTTCAAACCAAGAACAGATTTTTTTTCAAATTGTGTTACATAATGTTACACGCAATTTTATAGCAGAAAGAGAAAGAGCGAGATAATAGATAGATAGATAGATAGATAGATAGATAGATAGATAGATAGATAGAGATTTCATTTAGATTGATATATATAAAATCAGAGATAGATAGATTAGATATGGTAGATATGATAGAAGAAAGATTCTAGATATTCTATACCTAGGAGAGAGATGATAGATATAGAGTAGAAGAGAGAGAGATGATAGAAATTAGACATACACACACACACACACACACACGTGTGTGTGTATATATATGTGTGTGTATGTGTGTGTGTGTATAGTGTGTGTGTGTGTGTGTGTGAAAGAGACAGACAGATGATAGACAGATATTAGATAGATAGATAGATAGATAGATAGATAGATAGATAGAAGAGAGACAGACAGATATAGATAGGTGTGATATGTGTGTGTGTGTGTGTGAAAGAGAGAGAGAGAGAGACAGGTGATAGACAGATATTAGATAGATAGATATATAGATAGATAGAAGAGAGACAGACAGACAGATAGATAGAGACAGATAGATGTGATATATGTGTGTGTGTGTGTGTGAAAGAGAGAGAGAGAGACAGATGATAGACAGATATTAGATAGATAGATAGATAGATAGATAGATAGATAGATAGATAGAAGAGAGACAGACAGACAGACAGATAGATAGATATAGACAGATAGATGTGATGTGTGTGTGTGTGACAGATGAGAGATAGATATTAAATAGATATTAAATAGATTATATATATATATATATATATATATAGGATAGAGATGATAGATAGATAGATAGATGGATGGATGGATGGATAGATAGATAAATAGATAGATAGATAGATAGATAGATAGAGAAAGATTAGATAGATATGTATATAGAAGAGAGAGATGATTGAGATTATATATGTGTGTGTGTGTGTGTGTGTGTGTGTGAGAGAGAGAGAGACAGATGATAGATAGACAGATTAGATAGATAGATAGATAGATAGATAGATAGATAGATAGATAGATAGATGGATAGATAAATAGATAGAAAGATAGATAGGAGAGATAACACAGACAGATAGAGACATAGATGTTATCTATATATATGATAGATAGATAGATAGATATTAAATAGATATGATATGATATATATAGAAGATAGAGATATAGATGATAGATAGATGGATAGATAGATAGATAGACAGAGAAAGATTAGATATGATGTATATAGAAGAGACAATGATAGATAGAGCTTAGATAAGATATACATAGAAGAGAGAGATTATAGATTAGTTAGATTAGATAGAAACGATGCATATAGAAGAGAGACAATGGTAGATAGATAGATAGATAGATAGATAGATAGATAGATAGATAGATATTACAAAGATAAATATATAGAAGAGAGAGATGATTGATAGATGAATAGAATATACAGATGACAGACACAGATAGGTAGGTAGGTAGATAGATATAGGGTAAAGGAAAATGTTTTCCCTTGACATTAAGTCTAATCGTGACCAACTCTGGGGGTTGGTGCTCATCTCTCTTTCTAAGCCAAAGAGTCGGCATTGTCCATAGACACCTCCAAGGTCATGTGGCCGGCATGACTGAATGGAGCGCCGTTACCTTCCCGTATTATCTCTACGGGAAGTGAGTGATATCTATTGATCTACTCACAAACTGGTACCTATTGATCTACTCACAAACTGGTAAGTTGGCAGAAGCTGGGGCTAACAGTGGGAGCTCACCCCACTCTCCAGATCTGAATCGCTGACTTTTCGGTCAGCAAGTTCAGCAGCTCAGTGGTTTAACCCACTGCGCCACAAGAGGCTCCTCATATATATAGATGGATGGTTGATATAGATGAATGATAAAATATATAGGAGACAGGAGAAGACCATAGAAGAAGGGCCAGCTCCAGAGATGTGCCAACCTCGGTCTGATCCAACAAGATTTTTGTGTTTTCAAAATGTCACAGCCCTGCAGAGCTACAAGATCGTGATTGGCACCAAGCAAATCTCTTTTTATTTTTGTCCGGCGATTCCGTCATGTCTCCCGAATTAATGCTTATTGTTACTGACAACCATTCCGTCACTCGGCGGTTTGAAAATCTGTCGATTGTGTTGTTGCCATACTTTTTCAATTATGATTGTTGCAGTTTTATCTGATGGTCTTTCATGTTCATCGCAAGCCAACTTGGCAAATGAAGAGCTCCGCGATGAAGAAATGAATGGATAGTTTGGGAAATTAGCCTGAACTTTGGGATGAAATGATCAGAAAGGATTTGCCAAATAAACATTGGGGGGAAATATGTACTTCCTGAGGGTAAGAGCGGTTTGACAACAGTGAACTTTTCATTCAAAAATTTTTAATATGTTGGATCTCCACCTCCCAGGGATGTCGAAGCTGGATTCCTGGATGAGATCATTTTTGGGATACAGAGAGCTCAATGCATTCAAGTTACAAGGAAGAAGATTCTGGCTAAATATTAGGAAGGACTTCCAGGTAAACAGACAGACAGATGAGAGATGATAGAAGGTATAGATCAGGGGTCCTCAAACTAATGCCTGGGGGCCGGATACAGCCCTCCAAGGTCATTTACCCGGCCCTCGCTCAGGGTCAACCTAAGTCTGGAATGACTCGAAAGCACACAGCAACAATAACAACAATCCTATCTCATCAAACGGTTCAACAGGGACAAATGCAAAATACTCCACTTAGGCAGAAAAAACGAAATGCAAAGATGCAAATTCGGGGACAATGCCTGGCTCGAGAGCAGTACGTGTGAAAAAGATCTTGGGAGTCCTCGTGGACAACAAGTTAAACATGAGCCAACAATGTGATGTGGTGGCAAAAAAAAGCCAATGGGATTTTGGCCTGCATCAATAGGAGCATGGTGCCTAGATCTAGGGAAATCATGCTCCCCATGCTCTATTCTGCCTTGGTTAGACCACACCTGGAATATTGTGTCCAATTCTGGGCACCACAATGCAAGAGAGATATTGATAAGCTGGAATGTGTCCAGAGGAGGGCGACTAAAACGATCAAGGGTCTGGAGAATAAGCCCTATGAGGAGCGGCTTAAGGAGCTGGGCATGTTTAGCCTGAAGAAGAGAAGGTTGAGAGGAGATATGATAGCCATGTATAAATATGTGAGAGGAAGCCACAGGGAGGAGGGAGCAAGCTTCATTTCTGCTTCCCTGGAGACTAGGACGCGGAACTATGGCTTCAAACTACAAGAGAGGAGATTCCATCTGAACATGAGGAAGAACTTCCTGACTGTGAGAGCCGTTCAGCAGTGGAACTCTCTGCCCCGGAGTGTGGTGGAGGCTCCTTCTTTGGAAGCTTTTAAGCAGAGGCTGGATGGCCATCTGTCAGGGGTGATTTGAATGCAATATTCCTGCTTCTTGGCAGAATGGGGTTGGACTGGATGGCCCACGAGGTCTCTTCCACCTCTTTGATTCTATGATCCTATGAGTTGCAGTTTTACAAGGCCTTTACCATTCTCTGGGTGAGGCACCAGCAGAGAAAACTCGAGATCTTGCAAAACTACACCTCCCAGGAATCCATAGCATTCAGCGAAGGGAGTTCAAGTGGTGCCAAACTGGATTCATTTTGCAGCGGAGATGCGCCCATCTTCAATTCCTGCAACTATGATACATCTGGTTTCTCTCATCAGTCAGCATGGCTTTCAATTACCTTTGTCCCTTTTGGAGACTCATGCTGAACAGAATACATAGCACGGATAAGAATGGGGTCCTTCCAGAGGAAGAACCTGAATTGCAGGCATGTCAATTCATGTCAATTCAAATCTCTGTTGAGTCACCTCCAGCCACTTCCCAAAACTTGTCTGGCAGCCAGGTTAGAGGGAGAAACATTAGTCACCTCTCTGTTCTGCAACTGCAAGAGGTAGCAACTTGGGGTGCATCTACACTGTAGAATTAATGCAGTTTAACACCACTTCGAATGCCAGGGAATCAGGAGAGCTGTACTGTTTGCAAGCTCTTAGCCTTCTCTGCCAAGGAGTGCCGGTGTCTCACCAAACTACAACTCTCAGGATGCCATAGTATTAAACCAAATGGTGTCAATCTGCATTAATTCCACAGTGTAGATGAACACAGAATCAACATTACAGATTTGTGTCCAGTTAATGTGATTTTATATTGCATTGTGTGTTTACCTTGTATTATCTTTTGTATTATTATTTTCATTGGGTTGTTGTAGGATTTTTCGGGCTATATGGCCATGTTCTAGAGGCATTCTCTCCTGACATTTCGCCTGCATCGATGGCAAGCATCCTCAGAGGTAGTGAGGTCTGTTGGAACTAGGAAAAAGGGTTTATATATCTGTGAAATGACCAGAGTGGGACAAAGGACTCTTGTCTGCTGGAGCTAGGTGTGAATGTAGGTTGTTGTAGGTGTTTTCGGGCTATCTGGCCATGGCCTAGAGGCATTCTCTCCTGACGTTTCGCCTGCATCTATGGCAAGCATCCTCAGATGTAGTGAGGTCTGTTGGAACTAGGAAAAGGGGTTTATATATCTGTGAAATGACCAGAGTGGGACAAAGGACTCTTGTCTGCTGGAGCTAGGTGTGAATGTAGGTTGTTGTAGGTGTTTTCGGGCTATCTGGCCATGGCCTAGAGGCATTCTCTCCTGACGTTTCGCCTGCATCTATGGCAAGCATCCTCAGATGTAGTGAGGTCTGTTGGAACTAGGAAAAGGGGTTTATATATCTGTGGAAAGACCAGGGTGGGACAAAGGACTCTTGTCTGCTGGAGCTAGGTGTGAATGTTTCAACTGACCACCTTGATTAGCATATAATGGCCTGACAGTGCCTGGAGCAAACTTTTGTTGAGAGGTGATTAGATGTCCTTGTTTGTTTCCTCTCTGTTGTGCTGTTGTAATTTTAGAGTTTTTTAACACTGGTAGCCAGATCATCATATTTTATTGCTGTATTTTTATGTTGTATATTTGCTTGTTGTAATTGTTGGGCTCAGCCTCATGTAAGCCGCCCTGAGTCCCTTTGGGGAGATGGTGGCAGGGTATAAATAAATAAATAACTAATAATAATAATAATAATTATTATTATTATTACAGATGGTTTGAAGAGAGTGTTTGAGGACCGGGACATCCGTAAGGATACCAAGGTGCTTGTCTATAAAGCTATTGTCCTCCCAACCCTGCTATATGCCTGCGAAACGTGGACTGTCTACAGACGTCACATGCAACTCCTGGAACGATTCCATCAGCATAAATAAATATTATTATTATTACAGATGGTTTGAAGAGAGTGTTTGAGGACTGGGACATCCGTAGGGAGACCAAGGTGCTTGTCTATAAAGCTATTGTTCTCCCAACACTGCTATATGCCTGTGAAACGTGGACTGTCTACAGATGTCAAATGCAACTCCTGGAACAATTCCATCAGCACTGCCTTCGGAAAATCCTGCAGATCTCTTGGGAAGACAGGCGGACAAATGTCAGTGTGCTGGAAGAAGCATGGTCGATGGTCCTCCACCATCAACTCCGCTGGACCGGCCATGTTGTCCGGATGCCCGACCACCATCTCCCAAAGCAGTTGCTCTATTCCGAACTCAAGAATGGAAAATGGAATATTGGTGGACAGGAAAAGAGATTTAAAGATGGACTCAAAGCCAACCTTAAAAACTCTGGCATAGACACTGAGAACTGGGAAGCCCTGGCCCTTGAGTGCTCCAGCTGGAAGTCAGCTGTGACCAGCAGTGCTGCAGAATTTGAAGAGGCATGAATGGAGGGTGAAAGAGAGAAACATGCCAGGAAGAAGGCACGTCAAGCCAACGAGACCGCCTTCCACCTGGAAACCAATGCCCTCATTGTGGGAGAAGATGCAGGTCAAGAATAGGGCTCCAAAGCCACCTATAGATCCATAAGAATACTGATCATGGAAGACTATCCTACTCATCCAACGAGGGATAGCCTAAGTAAGTAAGTAAGGTTTGAAGAGTTGTTTTAATCTTTAGTCTCCTCTCCAAAGAGCGTGCGAGTGCCTCACCAAACTAAAACTCCCAGGAATCCAAAACAGTGAGCCATGGCAGATAAAGTGGTGTTAAACTGGATTAATTCTACAGTGTAGATGCATCTTTACTTCATATCAGGTTTGTTGGGTGCTTAAGAAAAACATATAGGAGTACATTCAGCTATAAAAGCTTCTGTAAGTCACTTGCGGGATATTTTATTTTATTGGTGTGGGAGGAAAGAGATAACTTTCCTGGTTGCCTAATCGCCTGGAGGCAAGAGTGAGTCACCAAAAGAGGATCAGATAAGTTGAGCAGAAATATGTATTAATCCTCAATAGCAGCTCAGTGTTCTTCCAAGGGAGGTTTTAACAGCTTCAGATAGAAATCCAGATCTAGTTTTGTGGGCTTCAGAAGGTCCTTTATGATGAGAATCATGGAAGGGTCCCTTAGAGGTCATCTAGTCCACCCCTTGCTCAGGGCAGGATCTCCAGCCAAAGCATCTCCAACAGGGATCCTTCCTGCATCTTTTTTGGAGACCTGCAGAAAAGGAGACCTCTCCATCTCTCTAAGCAATCCAGGCCACTGCTGAACCACTCTGACTTTCAAGAAGTTCCTTCCAATGTGTTGTTGTAGGGGTTTTTGGGGCTATATGGTCATGTTCTAGAGGCATTCTCTCCTGACGTTTCGCCTGCATCTATGGCAAGCATCCTCAGAGGTAGTGAGGTCCTGATACTGGCCTGATACTGGTCAAAGGACATTTAATCAACTACCAAACTTGCAAATTTTGTGTTTTGTCTGTTTGTTTGTTTGTTTGTTTTGTTCTGTTAGAAATGTAATACAATTGACTGGCTTCCCTGACACGACAAATAAATAAAATAGAATCATAGAGTTGGAAGAGACTTCATGAGCCATCCAGTCCAACCCAATTCTGTCAAGAAGCAGGAAAATTGCATTCAAAGCACCCCTGACAGATAGCCATCCAGCCTCTGTTTAAAAGCTTCCAAAGAAGGAGCCTCCACCACACTCCGGGACAGAGAGTTCCACTGCTGAACAGCTCTCACAGTCAGGAAGTTCTTCCTCATGTTCAGATGGAATCTCCTCTCTTGCAGTTTGAAGCCATTGCTCCACGTCCTAGTCTCTAGGGCAGCAGAAATCAAGCTTGCTCCCTCCTCCCTATGACTTCCTCTCATATATTTATACATGTCTCCTCTCAGCCTTCTCTTCTTCAGGCTAAACATGCCCAGCTTTTTAAGCCACTCCTCATAGGGCTTGTTCTCCAGACCCTTGATCATTTGAGTCGCCTTCCGCTGGACACATTCCAGCTTGTCAATATCTCTCTTCAGTTGTGGTGCCCAGAATTGGACACAGTGTTCCAGGTGTGATCTAACCAAAGCAGAATAGAGCATGGGGAGCATGACTTCCCTGGATCTAGACACTAGGCTCCTATTGATTCAGGCCTTTTATCTTCTTTGACTGCATTCAAGCATCCAGTTACAATACTCTTTTCAAAACCAGACCCAGACGTGCCTGGGCTTTCCTCCCAGGTGCAAATAATACCTTCACAGAAGGAGAGTCAGAGGTAATAACAGGCTCTTAGGACATCGAATATTTAGGCAACAAAAACTTCATTTTGGAGACTCAAAAGAGGAATTAACCCTTTTGCTTTTCAACCTAGTTAGATACTCCACTTAGGCAGGAAAAAAATAAAGTGCAAAGATAGAAAATGGGGGACGATGCCTGGCTTGATAGCAGTACGTGTGAAAAAGATCTTGGAGTCCACATGGACAACAAGTTAAACATGAGCCAACAATGTGATGCAGCAGCAAAAAAAGCCAATGGGATTTTGGCCTGCATCAAGAAGAGCATAGTGTCTAGATGCAGGGAAGTAATGCTACCCCTCTATTCTGCCTTGGTTAGACCACACCTGGAATATTGTGTCCAATTCTGGGCACCACAATTGAAGAGAGATATTGACAAGCTGGAATGTGTCCAGAGGAGGGCGACTAAAATGCTCAAGGGTCTGGAGAACAAGCCCTATGAGGAGCGGCTTAAAGAGCTGGACATGTTTAGCCTGAAGAAGAGAAGGCTGAGAGAAGATATGATAGCCATGTATAAATATGTGAGAGGAGGTCATAGGGAGGAGGGAGCAAACTTGTTTTCTGCTTCCTTGGAGACTAGGAGACTAGGACGCAGAACAATGGCTTCAAACTACAAGAGAGGAGATTCCATCTGAATATTAGGGAGAACTTCCTGACTGTGAGAGCCGTTCAGCAGTGGAACTCTCTGCCCTGGAGTATGGTAGAGGCTCCTTCTTTGGAAGTTTTTAAACAGAGGCTGGATGGCCATCTGTCGGGGGTGCTTTGAATGCAATTTTTGGCAGAATGGGGTTGGAGAGGATGGCCAATGAGGTGTCTTCCACCTCTAGGATTCTATGTAAGTGGATTGGCCGGACTTTTGATTAGCCCATGCAGAATCATAGAATCATAGAATCAAAGAGTTGGAAGAGACCTCCTGGGCCATCCAGTCCAACCCCATTCTGCCAAGAAGCAGGAATATTGCATTCAAATCACCCCTGACAGATAGCCATCCAGCCCCTGTTTAAAAGCTTCCAAAGAAGGAGCCTCCACCACACTCCGGGGCAGAGAGTTCCACTGCTGAACGGCTCTTGTTCCTAAGACAGAAGTGCTTTTTCATGAAAGCTAGTTTTGACCATTTAAAAATGTATTTTGCTCATTGAAATATTACTAAAAGTGACTCATGGCTGGCACATGACTGGCTGCTTTGCTGATTGCTTTTTCTCTCTTGGCTACAGCTTGAGCAATCCCTGCAGAAGGGCCTCTCAAAAGGCTGCATTTCCAAAACGTTACAGTAAGGAGTAAAATTCCACCAAAAAAGTCACTTTAATAGTAGTTTCCTACCAATTGAATACTTTTTGGAACTTATATAACTTATTGCAAACTTGTTATTGAGGTTGTGTGGGGCATTGGGTACGTCTATACCAGGCATGGGCAAACTTCAGCCCTCCAGGTGTTTTGGACTACAACTCCCACAATTCCTAACAGTCGACAGGCTGTTAGGAATTGTGGGAGTTGTAGTCCAAAACACCTGGAGGGCTGAAGTTTGCCCATGCCTGATCTACATTGGCTTTAACTGCTATGGCTCAATGGTTTGTTGAGAGCTGTCGTTTTGCAAGGTCAGAAGCCTAGCCTCCTTTGGTATTGTTGGGAGCTGTCGTTTTGCAAGGTCAGAAGCCTAGCCTCCTTTGGTATTGTTGGGAGCTGTCGTTTTGCAAGGTCAGAAGCCTAGCCTCCTTTGGTATTGTTGGGAGCTGTAGTTTTGCAAGGTCAGAAGCCTAGCCTCCTTTGGTATTGTTGGGAGCTGTAGTTTTGCAAGGTCAGAAGCCTAGCTGCCTTTGGTATTGTTGGGAGCTGTAGTTTTGCAAGATCAGAAGCCTAGCCTCCTTTGGTATTGTTGGGAGCTGTAGTTTTGCAAGGTCAGAAGCCTAGCCACCTTTGGTATTGTTGGGAGCTGTAGTTTTGCAAGGTCAGAAGCCTAGCCACCTTTGGTATTGTTGGGAGCTGTAGTTTTGCAAGGTCAGAAGCCTAGCCTCCTTTGGTATTGTTGGGAGCTGTAGTTTTGCAAGGTCAGAAGCCTAGCCTCCTTTGGTATTGTTGGGAGCTGTAGTTTTGCAAGGTCAGAAGCCTAGCCTCCTTTGGTATTGTTGGGAGCTGTAGTTTTGCAAGGTCAGAAGCCTAGCCTCCTTTGGTATTGTTGGGAGCTGTAGTTTTGCAAGGTCAGAAGCCTAGCCTCCTTTGGTATTGTTGGGAGCTGTAGTTTTGCAAGGTCAGAAGCATAGCCTCCTTTGGTATTGTTGGGAGCTGTAGTTTTGCAAGGTCAGAAGCCTAGCTGCCTTTGGTATTGTTGGGAGCTGTAGTTTTGCAAGGTCAGAAGCCTAACCTTCTCTACCAAAGAGAAATCCTCCAAATGACAACTCACAGGAATCCATAACATTGAGCCATTACAGTTAAAGTGGCATCAAACTGCATTAATTCCACAGTATAGATACATCCATTAACTCTGTAAACCAGATCACATACTGCACATTGGATTAATGCTTTGCAAAGGTGTCACAGAATCACAGAATTGATTGGAAGAGACCTCGCGTGGCCATCCAATCCAACCCCATTTTGCCCCAAAAAAAGGAAAATTGATGATTTGCAGGCTTTGTTTTATACATTGTGTCTGAAAAAGGAAATAGAGTTACACCAACAAAGTAACATTGTAAGATAGTGTTACAACAGTAGCACAACTTCCCTCTCTGCAAACTCATTTTCTTCCTTTTCAAATGCAACTTTGTTTACGCCCAAGTTGTAATTGGGTCGTTGTAGGTTTTTTCAGGCTATATTGCCATGGTCTAGAGGCATTCTCTCCTGACGTTTCGCCTGCATCTATGGCAAGCATCCTCAGAGGTAGTGAGGTCTGTTGGAACTAGGAAAAAGGGTTTATATATCTGTGGAATGACCAGGGTGGGACAAAGGACTCTTGTCTGCTGGAGCGTGGTGTGAATGTTTCAGCTGACCACCCTGGTTAGCATATAATGGCCTGACAGTGCCTGGAGCAAACTTTTGTTGAGAGGTGATTATTTACAAAACCACAAAATTGCATGGGGACTCTGCAAAGCCATCTAGTCCAACCCCTGCCATGTTTGGAAAAGTTACTTTTTGGGGACTATAATTCCAGGAATGATGCAGCATCCATGTTAGATAGTGTATTATAAACCTTCTTGTGTTTTGGAAACATTTTCCTTTTCTAGCTTGATGTTTAGGGTTGTTTTTATGTTTTGCTTTCTAGTGTTATTGTTTCCCGCCACTGTTTGTCAACCAAGGTAAGTTTTGCAAACATTGGAAGAGTTGGCAGCAAACTTCTACATGTCTAAATAGTCACATTTTAATGATATGTTCCTTGGGGCACAAACCTACCTCACTTTATTTGACCGTAAAACAAATCCACCTCTTTCCCTGTCGCTTTCTGGAGGATTTCATAGCAAGATAGATAAGATTGCAAGATAGCAAGATGGATAGATAGATAGATAGATAGATAGATAGATAGATAGATAGACAGACCAACAGATGTTGCTCATGGGGTTGGATGGAAACTGTCCTCCAAAATCCCTGGCTTTATTGGAATAACAACAACAACAACAACAACAACAACAACAACAACAACAACAGAATCATTGTATCCAAGAGTTGGAAGAGACCTTATGGGCCACCCAGTCCAACCCTTTTCTGCCAAGAAGCAGGAAGATCACATTCCAACCCCTCCAGACAGATGGCCATCCAGCCTCTGCTTAAAAGCCTGCAAAGAAGGAGCCTCCACCACACTCCAGGGCAGAGAGTTCCACTGCTGAACAGCTCTCCTTATAGTTAGGGAGTTCTTCCTCTTGTTCAGGTGGGCTCTCCTTTCCTGTAGTCTGAAGCCATTTTTCCATTGTGTCCTAGTCTTCAGGGCAGCAGAAAATAAGCTTGCTCTTTCCTCCCTATGACTTCCCCTCGCCTATTTATGCCTGGCCCTCATCATGTCTCCTCTGAGTCTTCTCTTATGCAGGCTAAACATGCCCAGCTCTTTAAGCCGCTCCTCGTAGGGCTTGTTTTCCAGACCCTTGATTTTTGTGCCACCCTCCTCTGGACACATCCCAGCTTATAGTCAATGGTGCCCAGAATTGGACATAGTGTGATTCCAGGTGTGGCCTGACCAAGGCAAAATACCATGACTTCCCTTAAGGTGAACCAATCACTGGGGTTTTTATGTGTATGTAAATGGCAGGAATGTATATAGCAATGTATGTATTGGTGGAAAATCTGTTTATGGACATATGTATATATTGGTTTTTATCTATGTGTTTATGTATTAGTCTAATTTAAAAGCATGGGAAAGGGAATATTTCCTCTTCTGCACAGACATGAATGGAAAAAGGAACTCTCCCCAGTTTTAAATATTTAACAAGGAGAAAGATGACCAACAAGGTGTGGAAACTATGAATCCCAATGACAAGGGGCTTATTAGGGTGTTGGATAGGTTTACCTTGAAGAAAGGGAAGCGTGAAAGGGAAGCACGAGAGCCAGGTTTAAATATTGGAAGGGAAATCCCATTGAGGAGGAATTAGCAAGCTTGCAATGGGTTTAAAAGCAGGAAATAAGATTCACGGAAAGGCTTCTGAGCCAATCTTGCCATGAAAATACCACCTTAAGCACCAAGGATCCCCCCCCCCCCCACGCCCCACGATGATTTAATTTATGAGCTACCAATTTGGCCAGATCCCTGCAAGATGAAAGATAAGCTTTCAGCTTCATGACAAGGAAAAGTATCATCTTTGGGTTTGGCACTAAAGGATACCCCACCCTTTCCCCAAATTATGGCTGATCACCTGTCAAGTGCCAGATTCCTGCATGATGAAAGATAAGCTTTTGGCTTTGTGACAAGAAAAAGTATCACCTTTGCGTTTGGCACTAAAGGATACCGCACTCTTTCCCCAAATTATGGCCAACCACCTGTCAAGCACCAGATCTCTGCAAGAGGAAAACGATGATTTGATTTACGAACTACCAATTTGACCAGATCCCTGCAAGATGAAAGATAAGCTTTTGGCTTTGTGATAAGGAAAAGTATCACCTTTGGGTTTGGCACTAAAGGATACCCCACCCTTTCCCCCAAATTATGGCCGACCACCTGTCAAGCGTCAGATCCCTTCAAGAGGAAAACCATGATTTGATTTATGAACTACCAATTTGGCCACATCCCTGCATGATGAAAGATAAGCTTTCACCTTTGTGATAAGAAAAAGTATCATCTTCGGGTTTGGCACTAAAGGACACCCCACCCTTTCCCCAAATTATGGCCGATCACCTGTCAAGTGCCAGATCCCTGCAAGAGGAAAAGAAAGCACTTAGGTTTTGCTATAAGGAAACGCTCTCAGGATTTGTGACCAAGGAAAGACTTTTGAACGAAGTTTGCCAAGAAAATCCCATGCTTTTAGGGTTTGGCACCAAAGGGGTTGATTGAACAGCCATCAATAGCCAGATCCCTGCAAGATGAAAGATAAGCTTTCAGCTTTGTGACAAGGAAAAGTATCACCTTCAGGTTTGGCACTAAAGGACACCCCACCCTTTCCCCAAATTATGGCCAATCACCTGTCAAGCGCCAGATCCCTGCAAGAGGAAAAGAAAGCACTCAGGTTTTGCTATATGGAAACGCTCTCAGGATTTGTGACCGAGGAAAGACGTTTGAACCAAGTTTGCCAAGAAAATTCCATGCTTTAGGGTTTGGCACTAAAGGAGTCGATCGAACTATCAATTTGGCCAGATCCCTGCATGATGAAAGATAAGCTTTCAACTTTGTGACAAGGAATGGTATTACCAGGTTTGGCACTAAAGGATACCCCACCGTTTCCCAAATTATGGCTGATCACCTATTAAGTGCCAGATCCCTGCAAGAGGAAAAGAAACCACTCAGGTTTTGCTATATGGAAACGCTCTCAGGATTTGTGACCAAGGAAAGACGTTTGAACCAAGTTTGCCAAGAAAATTCCATGCTTTAGGGTTTGGCACCAAAGGGGTTGATCAATCGGCTATCAATGGCCAGATCCCTGCAAGAGGAAAGGTAAGCACCCTGGCTTTAGGACGAGATAAGACTTCGGAACCAGGAAAATCTTAAATTTTGACATAAAAGGACCTCTGTCCCACCATGGTTTTATTGATAGACCATTAATGGAAAAACACCGTAAGAGGAAAGGTAAGCTCTCAGGTTTTGTGGCTTCTTAACCAATTCTTCCAAAACAATCCCATGCTTTAGGGTTTGGCATCAAATGAGCCTATTATCCTGGTTGTGGATGGGCAGATCCTTGCAAGAGGAAAGCTAGGTTCTTAGGTTTTGTGACAAGGAAAGGCTTAGGAGCCAAGACTCCACTTGCTTCCTTTACTTTTAGGGACTTCTGTACCTTTAATGCAAGCCTGGGCAAGCTTGGGCCCTCCAGGTGTTTTGGACTTCAACTCCCACAATTCCTAACAGCCTACCGGCTGTTAGGAATTGTGGGAGTTGAAGTCCAAAACACCTGGAGGGCCCAAGCTTGCCCACGCCTGCATTAAAGGTACAAAAGTCCCTAAAAGTAGGGAAGCAAGAGGAGATTTTCCCAAGTTTTCAATCTGAAAGAATGCGACCTTTTTCGGGTTGAGAACCCAGAGGCCAAGAAGCCACCCCATTCCCTCCTTGGCTCCTTACCTGGGTGGGTCTACCTGGGTGTCTGTCACTAGTGGACGAAGAGTTCTCCTCGGTCGCCAAAGACGGGCTGAAGCAACAGGGAAAGGCTGGAGGCGCTCAAATAGCCAAGCCCCACCCGAGACCGCCCCACGCGGGACCGCCCCACCCAAGGAGGAGGTGCTCACTCAGATGCAGGGGAGGAAAAGGAGAACGAGGGGGTAAGGTGGCCTCCCTTCAGTGCCTGGTATCAAGGGGTCTCCCCTCTGCCTTTGAACCACTCAGTGGTTAGATCCCTGCAAGGGGAAAGGTAAGCCTTCAGGCTTTGAGACAAGGAGGGGCTGCTTTCTGAAACCTTTCTTCCCAGGAAATCTCAAGGAGAATGAGGGGCTAAAGTGGCCTCCCTCCAATGCCTGGTACTAAAGGGTCTCCCCTCTGCCTTTGAACCACTCAATGGTTAGATCCTTGCAAGGGGAAAGGTAAGCATTTAGGCTTTGCGACAAGGAAAAACTTCTTTCTGAATACTTTCTCCCCAGGAAGTCTCAAGGAGAATGAGGGGGTAAGGTGGCCTCCCTCCAATGCCTGGCACCTAAGGGACCTCCTTTGCCTTTGAACCACCTTATGGCTAAATCCCTGCAAGGAGAAAAGTAAGCCTTCAGGCTTCGCGACAAGGAAAGGCTTCTTTCTGAAACCTTTCTTAGCAGGAAATCTCAAAGAGAATGAGGGAGGGGAGGGTAAGGTGGCCTCCCTCCAGTGCCTGGTACCAAGGGGTCTCCCCTCTGATTTTGAACTACCTTATGGTTAGATCCCTGCAAGCGGAAATGTAAGCCTTCAGGTTTTGAGACAAGGAAAGGCTTCCTCCTGAACCCTTTCTCCCCAGGAAATCTCGAGGAAAATGAGGGGGTAAGGTGGCCTCCCTCCAATGCCTGGTACTAAAGGGTCTCACCTCTGCCTTTGAACCACTCAATGGTTAGATCCCTGCAAGGGGAAAGGTAAGCCTTCAGGCTTTGCGACAAGGAAAGACTTCTTTCTGAACCCTTTCTCCCCAGGAAATCTCAAGGACAATGAGGGGGTAAGGTGGCCTCCCTCCAATGCCTGGTACTAAAGGGTCTCCCCTCTGCCTTTGGACCACTCAATGGTTAGATCCCTGCAAGGGGAAAGGTAAGCCTTCAGGCTTTGCGGCAAGGAAAGGCTTCTTTCTGAACCCTTTCTCCCTGGGATGTCTCAAGGAGAATGAGGGGTAAGGTGGCCTCCCTCCAATGCCTGGCACCCAAGGGACCCTCTTTGCCTTTGAACCACCTTATGGCTAGATCCCTGCAAGGGGAAAGGTAAGCCTTCAGGCTTTGTGACAAGGAAAGGCTTTTTTCTGCACCCATTCTTCCCAGGAAATCTCAAGTTTGGCACCAAAACAAACTTCCCTCTGCTTGTGGCTGGTGACACTTATACAACACAATATTTGTTACTGGGCTATTAATATCATTTCCTAATTGGTTCTATCCTTAAAAACATGGACAAAGTTTATTAAATTGCCAAAACTTTGTTCTCTGCAGGAGGGACATCTTGCTGTAAGCACATTTGGCTATAGCTTTTCTATAATTAATGTCTTTCTTAATTAGTTAGGCGATCCCTCGTAGCCCGAGGATGATGGTCCTCCAAGTGGAGTGTCTTGGTGGTGGGTCCATAGGTGGCTGTGGAGCCCTATTCCTGATACGCATGTTCTTATGCAGCGAGGACATCAGTTTCCAGATGGAAGGCAGTCCCAGTCAGAGTTGGCTTGACGTGCCTTCCTCTTGGCACGTTTCTCCCTTTCGTCCTTCATTCGTGCCTTTTCGAATTCTTCGAATTGAGCGCTATAACTGGAGGTCAGCTGTGACCAGTAGTGCTGCAGAATTCGAAGAGGCATGAATGGAGAGCGAAAAGGAGAAACAGGCCAAGAGGAAGGTGCATCAAGCCAACCCTGACAGATTCATCTATCTATAAATTTGGATAAATTGTGTTGATCTATCCATTAGCCAGATCCCTCCAACAGGAAAGATAAGTCTTCAGGCTTCGTAACATGTCACATCTTGATAGGGTTTTGCACCAAAAGACCCACTCCCTCTGGTTGCGATTAATGATCTAACCCTGCAAACGCTCCAGTTTTATGACAAGGATTTCCTTCTGAACCATGTTGTTCATTCGTTCAGTCGTCTCCGACTCTTTGTGACCTCATGGACCAGCCCACGCCAGAGCTCCCTGTCGGCCGTCACCAACCCCAGCTCCTTCAAGGTCAGTCCAGTCACTTCAAGGGTGCCATCCATCCATCTTGCCCTTGATCAGCCCCTCTTCCTTTTGCCTTCCACTTTCCCCAGCATAATTGTCTTCTCTAGGCTTTGCTGACTCCTCATGATGTGGCCATAGTGGCCAATAAAAGCACTGTTGAGTTTGTTACCAAAGATTCCTCAGTACTCAAATGCTTGAAAGATGAAAGGTAAACACTCAGGCTTTTTGGCATGGAAAGGCTTCTGAGCCAATCTTGCCATGAAAATGCTGCCTTGAGCACCAAAGTACCCCCCCCCCCAAAAAAAACCCCATGGTTTGATTTATGAGCTATCAATTTAGCCAGATCCCTGCAAGATGAAAGATAAGCTTTCAGCTTTGTGACAAGAAAAAGTATCACCTTCAGGTTTGGCACTAAAGGATACCCCACTGTTTCCCAAATTATGGCTGATCACCTATTAAGCGCCAGATCCCTGCAAGAGGAAAAGAAAGCACTCAGGTTTTGCTATAAGGAAACACTCTTAGGATTTGTGACCGAAAGAAGGCTTTGGAACCAATTTTGCCAAGAAAATCCCATGCTTTTGGGGTTGATCGATCAGCCATCAATGGCCAGATCCTTGCAAGAGGAAAAGAAAGAACTCAGGTTTTGCTATAAGGAAAAGCTCAGGATTTGTGACCGAGGGAAGACTTTGGAACCAATTTTGCCAAGAAAATTCCATAGTTTAAGGTTTGGCACCAAAGAGGTTGATCGATCAGCCATCAATGGCCAGATCCCTGCAAGAGGAGAGGTAAGCATCCTGGCTTTAGAACAAGATAAGACTTTGGAAGCAAGAAAATCTTAAATTTTGACATAAAAGGACCTCTGTCCCACCAAGGTTTTATTGTTAGACCATTAATGGAAAAACACTGTAAGAGGAAAGGTAAGCTCTCAGGTTTTATGACAAGGAAAAGACTTCGGAACCAATTCTTCCAAAACAATCCCATGCTTTAGAGTTTGGCATCAAATGAGCCTATGATCCTGGTTGTGGCTGGGCAGATCCCTGCAAGAGGAAAGGTAAGTTCTTAGGTTTTGTGACAAGGAAAGACTTTGGAGCCAATCTTGCCACGAAAACTCACTTATGGTTTGGTGCAAAGGAACCCTCTTTGCCCTCTGGTTGTGGCTCATTATCAATCAATTGCCAAATCCCTGCAAGAGGAGAGATAAGCTCTCAGGATTTGTGGAAACGAAAGGCTTCTGATCTATTCTTGCTAAGAAAACTTCCTAATAGAATTGCCTCGTCCACATTGGACTAGTTTGCTTTTAAGAACCTTAGGAAGAACTTCTAACTCTATAGCAGGCCTGGGCAAGCTTGGGCCCTCCAGGTGTTTTGGACTTCAACTCCCACAGTTCCTAACAGCCCAGCGGCTGTTAGGAATTGTGGGAGTTGAAGTCCAAAAACACCTGGAGGGCCCAAGCTTGCCCAGGACTGCATTAAAGGTACAGAAGTCCCCAAAAGCAGGGAAGCAAGAGGAGTCTTCCCCAGTTTTCAATCTGCTAATTCTGAAAGAATGCGATCTTTTTCGGGTTGAGAACCCAGACTCCATTATCAATCAATGGCCAAATCCCTGGCTCATTATCGATCAATGGCCAAATCCCTGCAAGAGGAGGGATAAGCTCTCAGGATTTGTGGCAAGGAAAAGCTTCTGACATATTCTTGCTAAGAAAACTTCCTAATAGTGCTGCCTTAGGGTTTCATATCAAAGGAAACCCTCCCTTATCCTAGTTTGGGCTGGTAATCTGTCAAATGGCCAGATCCCTGCAAGAGGAAAGATAGACTCTCAGGTTTTGTGAATGAATTTTGCCATAATGTTCATTAATTTATTTATATAGATCAGTGTTTCTCAACCTGGGGGTCAGGACCCCTGGAGGGGTCACGAGGGGGTGTCAGAGGGGTCACCAAAGACCACCAGAAAACACAGTATTTTCTGTTGGTCATGGAGGTTCTGTGTAGGAAGTTTGGCCAAATTCTATTGTTGGTAGTGTTCAGAATGCTCTTGCCATGAAAATCCTGCAATCAGATCATTATAGGTTGGAAATGTTTTGAAGGCTCACAACAATTGCAAATGGCTCGGTCTGTCTATGGTGGTGGAAATGGCACTTCGTACATGCTCAGGTTCACTATGATGCAGTGCACTCTCTCCGCCTCAGAAGACAGCAAAGGCAACCAGATTTCAAACAATTCTAGCCAAGGAAACCATGTGATAATTTTGCTGGAGGGTCTCTGTAAGTTGGAAACTATTTGAAGACATGCAGCAAACAATGTAGAAGAGCGGAACAATAGGCACATGCCTTGCAAAATTAATCTGTCCAAGATGCAGAGAAGCGCTGTTGCCAACATCGGGGTCACAAGGCTTGCAATCATGCCATCACATGCTGGAGGCTTCGAATCAAAACCCACAAGGCCTCAGGAAACCCCACAGAACGGTGATTCATCCCTTGTTTTCCATTCCCACTATTACATTTGCAACACAGCAAGAGCTACACAAATCTTTGGAAACAATTATACGTTTGCTCTTATTTTGTCAGCAATGAAACTCACGCAGGGAGGGAAACAAGGAAAATAATTGCAGTTTGACCACCATGGCTCCATGCAAGGGAAAATGCAGTTGCCTGGGAGTCCAGCAGAGTTGTCTTCTCTGAGCAGAGCATGGATGGCCATCTGTCAGGAAGGCTTGGATGGTGTTTTGATAGAATCATAGAGTTGGAAGAGACCTCATGGGCTATCCACTTAAACCCCCTGCCAAGAAGCAGGAATATTGCATTCAAAGCAGCCCTGACAGATGGCCATCCAGCCTCATAGAATCATAGAATCAAAGAGTTGGAAGAGATCTCATGGGCTATCCAGTCCAACCCCATTCTGCCAAGAAGCAGGAATATTGCATTCAAAGCACCCCTGACAGATGGCCATCCAACCCCTGTTTAAAAGCTTCCAAAGAAGGAGCCTCCACCACACTCCGGGGCAGAGAGTTCCACTGCTGAACGGTTCTCACAGTCAGGAAGTTCTTCCTCATGTTCAGATGGAATCTCCTTTCTTGTAGTTTGAAGCCATAGTTCCGTATCCTAGTCTCCATGGAAACAGCAAACAAGCTTGCTCCCTCCTCCCTGTGGCTTCCTCTCACATATTTATACATGGCTATCATGTCTCCTCTCAGCCTTCTCTTCTTCAGGCTAAACATGCCCAGCTCCTTAAGCCGCTCTTCATAGGGCTTGTTCTCCAGACCCTTGATCATTTTAGTCGCCCTCCTCTGGACACATTCCAGCTTGTCAATATCTCTCTTGAATTGTGGTGCCCAGAATTGGACACAATATTCCAGGTGTGGTCTAACCAAGGCAGAATAGAGCCTGGGGAGCATGACTTCCCTGGATCTAGACACTATGCTCCTATAGATGCAGGCCAAAATCCCATTGGCTTTTTTTGCCGCCACCTCACATTGTTGGCTCATGTTTAACTTGCTGTCCACAAGGACTCCAAGATCTTTTTCACACGTACTGCTCTCGAGCCAGACATTGTCCCCCATTCTTGATCTTTGCATTTTGTTTTTTTCTGCCTAAGTGGAGTACCTTGCATTTGTCACTGTTGAACTTCACTTTGTTAGTATTTTGTTAGATTCAGGCAAAAGCAAACTGCTGCAGCATTTCTTAGATTGTAGTTCTTTATGCTCAACAACTTTTTCCAGTTGGACCATACTTCGATATTAACTAGGGTGCATCTACACTGTCAAATGAATGCAGTCTGACCCCACTTCAATGGCGATGGCTCCATACTATAGAATCATGGTTGTTGTAGTTTTACAAGGTCTATAGCAGGCATGAGCAGTCTTTGGCTCTCCAGGTGTTTTGGACTTCAACTCCCACAATTCCTAACAGCCTACCAGCTGTTAGGAATTGTGGGAGTTGAAGCCCAAAACACCTGGAGGGCCCCAGTTGGCCCATAACCGGCGTAAACCCTTCTCTGCCAAATGACAACACCTGTTATTCCATAGCATTGAACCATGGTAGTCAAGGTGGGGTCAAACTCATTGATTCAACAATATAGACGCACCCTTGTCCACACGTGGGAAATGCAGGCGGGCGTGCAACCAATTCTCTAAGCAGCCTAACCAACTTCAAAGACATGTCAGCACTGGAACATGTTTCGCAGATTGTATGAAAACCTTCAGTCTTCAGAACTCTAGGAGAGCTGTTTCGGGGAAGTCCTTGCTTTGTGATGCTGTGTGGGTGAAGCTGAGCTTTGCAAACACTCAAACGGTTTCGCATGCCAAAGGGTGAGTCAGACTCCCTCCACCACCCAACCACAGTTATGCACAGAAGCATTTTTCACAGGGGAGTGAAGTCTCTCTCCGAGCCCAGGTTCCCTCCCTTCGGAGGAATGGGGCACAGCGCTTCCTACCCAAGGACCGTTGGCTATGTAACTGTCTCAGAAGACCTCCCCGAATAGATTTTGAATACATCTATAATAAGTCGTATCATTCTAGAGTTAGAAGGGACCCCAAAGGGCCATCCTGACAACTCACTTCTGCCATGCAGGAAAGGCACATCCAAACCCTCCTAGCAGATGGCCATCCAGCCTCTGATTTAAACCTTCAGAGATGGAGACTCCACCAGACTCCCTGGCAGCATTTTTTGCTGTTGAGTAACTCTTACTGTCAGGAGGTTCTTCCTAATATTTAGGTGGAATTTATTTTCCTATCGTTTGAATCCATTGCTCCATTATGTTCTGGTCTCCAGAGGAGGAGAAAACAAGCTTCCCACTCCTCAATGGGACCTCCTTTCAAACATGTATAATAATAATAATAATAATAATAATAATAATAATAATTGCCATCAAAGCCTGAAAAGTCGACAACAGATCCCAAATGTAGACTCTGCAAGGAATCAGATTAAATAATAGATCACATCCTACATGCTGCAAGAAGATCGTGCAGACAGACTACAAGGAGAGGCATAACACCGTTGCTCAGATGATTCATTGGAACTTGTGTCACAAATATCGTCTGCCTCAGAGGTAGTGAGGTCTGTTGAAACTAGGAAAATTGGGTTTATATATCTGTGGAATGACCAAGGTGGGACAAAGAACTCTTATCTGTTGGAGCTAGGTGTGAATGTTTCAACTGACCACCTTGATTAGCATTTGATGGCCTGGCAGTTTTTTGGTGTGCCTTGTTAGTGCCTGAGGGAATCTTTTGTTGAGATTTGATTAGTTGTCCCTGATTGTTTCCTCTCTGTTGTTTTGCTGTTGTAATTTCAGAGATTTGAACTGACCACCTTGATTAGCATTTGATAGCCTGGAAGAGCCTGGAGCAATCTTTTGTTGAGAGCTGATTAGATGTCCCTGATTGTTTCCCCTCTGCTGTTTTGCTGTTTTAGTTTTAGAGTTTTTTAATACTGGTAGCCAGATTTTGTTCATTTTCATGGTTTCCTCCTTTCTGTTGAAATTGTCCACATGCTTCTTGTGGATTTCAATGGCTTCTCTGTGTAGTCTGACATGGTGGTTGTGAGAGTGGTCCAGCATTTCTGTATTCTCAAATAATATGCTGTGTCCAGGTTGGTTCCTCAGGTGCTCTGCCATGGCTGACTTCTCTGGTTGAAGTAGTCTGTAGTGCCTTTCATGTTCCTTGATTCGTGTTTGGACGCTGCGTTTGGTGGTCCCTATGTACAACAGCAAAACAACAGAGAGGAAACAATCAGGGACAACTAATCACCTCTCAACAAAAGATTCCCTTAGGCACTAACAAGCCACACCAAAAAACTGCCAGGCCATCAAATGCTAATCAAGGTGGTCAATTGAAACATTCACATCTAGCTCCAACAGATAAGAGTTCTTTGTCCCACCCTGGTCATTCCACAGAAATATAAACCCAATTTTCCTAGTTTCAACAGCCTCACTAGCTCTGAGGATGCTTGCCATAGATGCAGGTGAAACGACAGGAGAGAATGGCTCTAGAACATGGCCATATAGCCCAAAAAACCTACAATAACCCAGTGATTCCGGCCATGAAAGCCTTCGACAATACAATAATAACTTTATTTATACCCCGCCACTATCTCCCCAAGGGGACTCGGGGCGGCAATACAATAAAACACAAGAACACAGCAGAAAATAAAATAAAATAAAATAGAAGAACCAATATAAAATCAGAACATTAGAACACAGAAAATTGATTACAGTGGGCAGGTCCAATTGCAAGAGACTAAAAATGTAAAAATACCGGGTGAGAGAGCAATGTAAGGTATCAGGAGATGGGATCTGGGGAACGAAGTAGAGTTTGATGGCACTAGCAGGTAAAATAAAGTGCTACCGAGGGCATTTTATGCAGGGTTTGGTCAGGTCAGGAATTATGGTTCATTCAATCATTGAAGGCACACTGGAGCAGCCAAGTTTTCAGGCTCTTCCTAAAGACTGCCAGGGTGGGAGCTTGCCTAATATCTCTGGGAAGCGATTTACAGAGCCAGGGGACCACCACACAGAAGGCTCTCTCCCTCATCCCCACAAGTCGCACTTGCGATGGGAGCTGGCAGTTTGATTATGTAAACAGTGAAGGAGTTAGGAAAAAGAGAAAGAAACATTCAGTGAATAAAGAGCTGTTAAATGGTTGAAAGAGTCTGCAGTGCCTTTCATGTTCCTTGATGAGTGTCTGGGCGCTGCGTTTGGTGGTCCCTATGTAGACTTGTCCACAGCTGCATGGTATACAGTAGAGAAGTCAGCCATAGCAGAGCACCTGATGAACCAGCCTGGACACAGCATATTATTTGAGAACACAGAAATGCTGGACCACACCAACAACCACCATGTCAGGCTACACAGAGAAGCCATTGAAATCCACAAGCATGTGGACAATTTCAACAGAAAGGAAGAGACCATGAAAATGAACAAAATCTGGCTACCAGTATTAAAAAAACTCTAAAATTATAACAGCTAAACAACAGAGAGGAAAAAACCAGGCACAGATTAACACCTCCCAGCAACAGATTTCCCAGGCGCAGGCAGGCCTTCAAATGCTAATGAAGGTGATCAGCTGAACATTCACACCTAACTGCAGCAGGGAAGAGCTCCTTGCCCCACCCCAGCCATTCCACAGATATATATAAACCCATTGTCCTAATTCCAACAGACCTCTACCTCTGAGGATGCTTGCCATAGATGCAGGCGAAACGTCAGGAGAAATGCCTCTAGAACATGGCTCTATAGCCCGAAAAAACCCACAAGAACCTAAAGAGCTGTTAATTTGAAAAAAAAGTATGATTTCATCTATCTATCTATCTATCTATAATAATAATAATAATAATAATAATAATAATAATATGTTTTATTTATATTCCACCCTATCTCATCAAGGGGACACAGGGCAGATCACAGAACATATACACAGCAAACATTCAATGCTGTTGAAACAGACAGGACAAAGACAGACAGAGGTATGTTGTGTCAGCATCCAACTTCGGCGCCCTGGAGGTTGTGCTCATTTTTGGCCACGGGGGGGGGGGGGGGGGTGCTGTTGCTTCATCCTCTATGACAGGGGTCCTCAAACTTTTTAAACAGAGGGCCAGGTCACAGTCCGTCAAACTGTTGGTGGGCTGGATTATACTTTGAAAAAAACATGAATGAATTCCTATGCCCACTGCACATATCGTATCTGTAGTACAAAAAACACTCAAAAACAATACAATAATTAAAATGAAGAACAATTTCAACGAATATAAAATTATTAGTATTTCAATGGGAAGTGTGGGCCTTTTGGCTGATGAGATAGGATTGTTGATGTTGTTGTGTGCTTTCAAGTCGTTTCAGACTTAGGTTGACCCTGAGCGAGGGCCGGGTAAATGACCTTGGAGGGCCGCATCCGGGCCCCGGGCCTTAGTTTGAGGACTCCTGGTCTATGACAAAGGGCCATCACAGACTTCCTCTTTCCTTTTTGGTTGCCGGCATTGCTGGTATTGCCTTTTACGTAGCTGTAAAATACCTCCCCCACTTTAAGCGGTACCTAATTTCTTTACTTACACCCCTCAAGCCATTTTCAAAAAGCTTAGGTGGACAGTAAGCTGGGCTGACAGTTGGGTGCTCACCCCAACCTGAGCTTAGAACTGGCAACCTTTCAGTCGGTAGTGATCTATTGCTGCTGGTGATTTACCAGCTGTGCTACAGCCCCGTCATGAATAGGTGTTTCTTGGAACAACAGTCCTAGACACTTGTGAAGTTTAAGGGAATTTAATGTTTTTTATTTTATTTATCTTGAGACTGATAGGGTGGAGCTTGGGAGGTGAGGGAAAGGTCAATCTTGAGGTGTTGGGAGCCATAGCCTAATTTCAGCTCCAAGGGTTTCCTCAGAACCACAAAAGAAGAGTTGATCTGATAATCCTCCCAGGTATGCTTGGGGTTGGGCTGGGGCTGAGACCCAGCCAAGCTCTAAAGATAAGTTATAAATGTATAGTTATTATTATTTGAGGAGGGGGATCAATTTCTCAAGAACACTCTAGACACCTTACATCTTGTCCACCTTACATCTTTGTCCAGAACCAAACAATTTTATTCCAGATGAGGCCTGACTAAAGCAGAATATGGACGGTCTATGACTTCCCTCAACCTAAATTATACTCCTATTGATGCAGCCTGGAATCACATTGGCTTTTCAAACTGTTGCATCTCATTCTTGGTTCATGTTCAACACGTGGTCCACTAAAACTCCTACATGCTTTTCACATGTAGAATCATAGAATCATAGAATCGAAGAGTTGGAAGAGACCTCATGGGCCATCCAGTCCAACCTCCTGCCAAGAAGCAGGAATAGTGCATTCAAATCACCCCTGATAGATGGCCTTCCAGCCTCTGTTTAAAAGCTTCCAAAGAAGGAGCCTCCACCACACTACAGGACAGAGAGTTCCACTGCTGAACGGCTGAATGCTGAATGTAGGATCTGGCTAAGGGAGAAATGTAGACAGACCTTGCCAATGGTTTGAGAGCTTTGTGTGCAATATTCCAATAACCTTGCAACAACCTCATGAGGTATGTGAGGAATTATTACAGGTGGAGTATCCCTGATTTTAAATGCTTGAGACTGGAAGTATTTTCGATTTCAGGTTGATTTTGCAAACACCTGTATGGATACAATGATATATCTAGCAAATGGGATTCAAATCTAAACACCGCATATTTCAAGTATGCCTTGAAAGTAATTGTACACAAGGTTTTTCATAATTTTGAGCATGACATGTATTTTGTCACCAAATAAAGGTGCCACTCTTTCAGCCACCCAAGAGAACAATTTAGGAATTTTATATAAGGGATGCTTAATTTGGGAATAAGGAAGAAAACATAGGGTAGGAATTGGCCCATCTCAAAATCTGGAAAATTCACATTTTTTGGACCCTAGCTCTCATAATTCCCACTCAGCATGAATAATTCTACAAATGATCTTTCCCCTTAAATTCTCATATACATATTCGAGTCAATCAAGATGTTGTTGTTCATTCGTTCAGTCGTCTCCGACTCTTCATGACCTCCTGGACCAGCCCACGCCAGAGCTCCCTGTCGGCCGTCACCACCCCCAGCTCCTTCAAGGTCAGTCCAGTCACTTCAAGGATGCCATCCATCCATCTTGCCCTTGGTCGGCCCCTCTTCCTTTTGCCTTCCACTTTCCCCAGCATAATTGTCTTCTCTAGGCTTTGCTGTCTCCTCATGATGTGGCCAAAGGACTTCAACTTTGTCTCTCGTCTCCTTCCCTCCATTGAGCAGCCGGGCTTTATTTCCTGGAGGATGGACTGGTTGGATCTTCTCGCAGTCCAAGGCACTCTCAGCACTTTCCTCCAACACCACAGCTCAAAAGCATCGATCTTCCTTCGCTCAGCCTTCTCTAAGGTCCAGCTCTCACATCCGTAGGTGACTACAGGGAATACCATGGCTTTGACTATGCGGATCTTTGTTGCCAGTCTGATGTCTCTGATGTTTCTTTACTATTTTATTGAGACTGGACATTGCTCTCCTGCCAAGAAGGAAGGGTCTTCTGATTTCCTGGCCACAGTCTGCATCTGCAGTAATCTCAATCAAGATAGGTATAACAATTTTGATTAACCCTGCTTTGCTTCTTATTCACCTGCTTTAATCTTGGATTTGTGGTGATCTAAAGCCTATTTTTTCTGGAATATTGGTACCTTTATTCTGAAGCTGTGCCATATAAAAGGGTTGTGATTTATTTTTTGGAAACATGGCCTAAAGTTGTTAAATAAGTTAAGCAATGTAGCATGCATCATCCAACAATAAACTTTTCAATATTATCGAGTAGGTTTAGTGCTCTCTTCTGGCTAAACTAGGAAACTACAGCTATGATTTTATTTATGCAAAATATACAGTATACACTGTAGTAGAAGAGGGGCCTACCCAGGGCAAGATGGATGGATGGGATCCTTTAAGTGACTGGATTGACCTTGAAGGAGTTGGAGGTGGTGACGGCCGACAGGGAGCTCTGTTGTGGGCTGGTCCATGAGGTCACGAAGAGTTGGAGGAAGAACTGAACCTGGAATATTATGTCCAATTCTGGGAACCACAATTCAAGAGAGATATTGACAAGCTGGAATGTGTCCAGAGGAAGGCGACTAAAATGATCAAGGGTCTGGAGAACAAGCCCTATGAGGAGCGGCTTAAGGAGCTGGGCATGTTTAGCCTGAAGAGAAGGCTGAGAGGAGATATGATAGCCATGTATAAATATGTGAGAGGAAGCCACAGGGAGGAGGGAGCAAGCTTGTTTACTGCTTCCATGGAGACTAGGATGCGGAACAATGGCTTCAAACTACAAGAGAGGAGATTCCATCTGAACATGAGGAAGAACTTCCTGACTGTGAGAGCCATTCAGCAGTGGAACTCTCTGCCCTGGAGTGTGGTGGAGGCTCCTTCTTTGGAAGCTTTTAAACAGAGTCTGGATGGCCATCTGTCAGGGTTCTTTGAATGCAATTTCTTGGCAGGGGGTTGGACTGGATGGCCCATGAGGTCTCTTCCAACTTTATGATTCTATTATTCTTTTCCTGCCCACCAATCTTCCGTTTTGCGTTCTTGAGTTGGGAGTAGAGTAACTGCTTTGGGAGATAGTGATCTTTGGGTATTCGGATGTGGCCAGTCCAGCAGAGTTGATGGCAGAGGATCATGGCTTCGATGCTGGTGGTCTTTGCTTCTTACAGCACTCTGACCTTTGCCCACCTGCCTTCTCCCCAAGAGATTTGCAGAATTTTTCAGAGGCAATGCTGATGGAATCGTTCCACAAGCGGAGTATAATGTCGGTAGATGGTCCAGGTTTGGTATGGTTAGAGAAGACAATGATACTGGGGGAAATGGAAGGAAAAAGGAAGAGGGTGTTGGGGTTCAGCCTGGGTCTGAACCTGAACCTCATTCTCTGATTGTATTTCCTGATGCTACTGATGCTAATGAAAATGTATTTCCTGATGCTAATGAAAATGTTGATCCTGAGGTCAGTGTAGAAGAAATTCCTGCAGGCTTGGAAAGTGAAAGTACACATTCTCATGAGAATGTCGCAGAGCCAAGAGGTGATAGCTCTCCAGAGAAGCTAACACCTGGGATCCTTAATGAGGATAGAAGAGGACCGATGTGGAAAAACAGGATTGAATCGCAGAGTCTGCAAAGGTCAAGCAGATTAAAAGAAAAAGAAACAAGGGCTTCAAAGCCTGGAGGCGTGTCACGAAACAGTTTCCTCGGCTTTAAGTGCCTCCCGCTTGGTTGACTCTTTAGATCAGGCATCGTTTTAGACTGAGGCATTACCTTGGCAGATCTCCCGTTTCCCGTGGTCTTCATCCCAAGAGGCTTCTAGTGCTCCAAGTACGCTTAGTGGATTGCTAACAGGTTCCAGGATTTTACAGTGTTGCTTTTGGTTTTTGATCTAGTTCATGGAAATTTCTGATTTTTACTGTGGCTTTTTGACTTTGCATTTTCCTCTATTTTGTAACCATTTTTCATAAATAAGAAGGGATTGTTTTTCCTACAGTCAAGTGTGGTGGATGGTTATCTTAGGGTCTCGTTTCCTGCTCTAGGTTGCAGCAGAGGAGCTGACCAAAGGCAAGGTGGATGGATGGTATCCTTGAAGGGACTGGCTTGACTTTGGAGGAGCTGGGGGTGGCCAGGGCCGACAGGGAGCTCTGGCCTGGGCTAGTCCAGGAGGTCACACTAAGAACCGGAAGCGACTGAACGAATAAACATAACGAATTGAAAGCCAAGAATTGCACAGACTTTTCGCCAGAACAGTCAGAACATGCTTTATGGAGGACAGTGAACAGATTCATCTTGAAAATACGTTTAATGTCTAACTGTATACAAAAAGTGACAGCATTTTCAAAAAAATATCAAATCCTGTATTTAAAGCCTCTTCACTACCATCATACAGCAAATATTTGTCATCTAGAAAGGGAAACGAAAAGAATACAGCAGCAGGTGATATGGTCTATATGCCTTCAGAAGTGTGATTGCTTAATAATTCCATGTTGTAAACAAAATGCAGTTAAATATCCACCCCAGAAGCACAAGCCAAAAAACAGAAATATATATTTTCAAAACCAACCCAAACTTCTCAGCAGTTTTTACTCACAAAGAACACAAGAAGAACAATAATACAGATTTCATTGCGTCGATAAGCGTCAGGCCCAGAATTCAGGCTCACACTTGGGACAGAAGGGTTTAAAATGTCTTTTACTACACAGCCACGACCCACAATTGCTTGGTTGCAAGGGAAACGCCTCACAATTTCTGGGGGAACTTGTCTAAACGGGACGGAAGTCAACATCAAGTCATACCAAGCAGAGATGCTGAGTTGGCAGGAAGCTCCACATTTCCAAAAAAGCCCTTTGCTTTCCATGAAATCAATCTGATCTGTCACTGAAACCTGGTTGTACTTTGCCCTTCTCTTCTACTACGCAGAGGCAGAACAGGATCCAAAGTTACTTTTTAGATGGCCTAAAGGCTTTCAGTGAACACGGTTACATATAACTAACGCCTTAAGCAAGCAGGGGGGTGTTTTGGTTGCTTTTTTCGGAGAGCGTTGAAAAGACAGGAGGCAGAACTGGGCCACTTTAAAGCCAATACCGTCAAGTCACAGGGTTCAAGAGCAGAGAACAAAGGTGAGCGTACACAGAGAGGCCTGAGTAACCTGTTTCGTTCCTTAATCCATCCCAGAATTACTAAGCATTGCACAAATTTCAACAACCACAGGATCTGGTTTTTCTCTGAACTATTTTTATGTTGTTTACATGCCAAAGTGTGCTGCCCGGAAGTCTCCTTGGATTAAAGTCACTTTTTGGAAGTGAATCACTCTCCATCAAGCATGGTGTGCATTAAAAGTGAACGTTGTTGCACGTACGTCATCCCACTTGCCTTGGAATGATTTTGCCTTTTGTCTATGCAGAAGGATAAATGGCAATTCTGACTTCAGGAGTAATGTTGTGCCTACTTACCTGGGAATAACAGAACCCAATTGGGACCTATCTCTGAGTAGACACATATTGCATCATCTTTCTGCCCTGGAGTAAGTACCTCTTATACATTTATAACAGGTTGGTCTCATGATGGAGACAAACACTACATTTAGATTAATCCAACAAATCCAACAAGGGTTGTTGTAGGTTTTTCTGAGCTATAGGGCCATGTTCTAGAGGTATTTTCTCCTGATGTTTCGCCTGCATCTATGGCAAGCATCCTCAGAGGTAGTGAGGATGCTTGCCATAGATGCAGGCAAAACGTCAGGAGAAAATGCCTCTAGAACAGGGGTCCTCAAACTAAGACCCGGGGGCCGGATACGGCCCTCCAAGGTCATTTACCCGGCCCTCGTTCAGGGTCAATCTCAGTCTGAAACGACTTGAAAGCACACAACAACAACAACAACCACCACAACAACCCTATCTCATCAGCCAAAAGCAGGCCCACACTTCCCATTGAAATAAGAAGTTTATATTTGTCAGAATTGTTATTCATTTTAATTATTGTCTTGTTTTAAGTGTTTATTGCACTACAAATGAGATCTGTGGAGTGTGCATAGTAATCCATTCGTGTGTTTTTTTCACATTATAATCCGGCCCTCCAACAGTTTGAGGGACTGTGACCCGGCTCTCTGTTTACAAAGTTTGAGGACCCCTGCTCTAGAACATGGCCATATAGCCTGGAAAAACCTACAACAACCCAGTGATTCCGGCCATGAAAGCCTTCGACAATACAAATCCAACAAGTTTGTATCCTGAACTTTGGCTGGAAACAGTAATATACTCTAAGTTTCGTTCATAATATGTTCCATTTTTATACAGGCAGTCCCCAAGTTATGAACAAGAGAGGTTTTGTAGTTTTGTTCTTAAGTTGAATTTGTTTACAAATTGAAATAGGTACATTTTAAAAATGTAACACGAGACGTATTCATATACATAAGCTTTGGATAGCATAGGGAAGGCTTAACACTTTGTGGTGTTTGCTTTGCTGCTTCCCTGTGCAGAAGATTTCACCCCACTTTCTGTCCTTGTTATCATTGGATTTTGACAAATTTGGCTTCTTGTGTAAACAAGGATTGGCGAGAAAGCTTCCCCACGATAATAACTCTTCCAGGAGTGAATTTCCCTTCCGAGGGGGAGATTTACCTCACTTCCTGTTGACTCAGGGACTGCCTGTATACCAGACAGGAAAATATAGTGAAGTATCTTATTGGGCGGATTGATGATACGCACAATGTCATCTTTGGGTTGTTGTAGGTTTTTTTGGGCTATATGACCATGTTCTAGAGCACGGGTCCTCAAACTAAGGCCCGAGGGTTGGATATGGCCCTCCAAGGTCATTTACTCGGCCCTCGCTCAGGGTCAACCCAAGTCTTGAAAGCACACAACAACAATCCTATCTCATCAGCCAAAAGCAAGCCCACGCTTCCATTGAAATACTAATGGTTTTATTTGTTAAAATTGTTCATTTTAATTATTGTATTGTTTTTAAGTGTTTTTTGCACGAAAAATATGTGTAATGTGCATAGGAATTCATTCATGTTTTCTTCAAATTATAATCCAGCCCTCCAATAGTTTGAGGGACTGTGACCTGGTCCTCTGTTGAGGACCCCTGTTCTAGAGACATTCTCTCCTGATGTTTCACCTGCATCTATGGCAAGCATCCTCAGAGGTTGTGAGGAGGATGCTTATTTATTTATTGTATTTATATACCGCCTTTCTCAGCCAATTGGCGACTCAAGGGGGTTTCCAACAAATCAGTATACATAAAACATAATAGATAAAAAACATTAAACAGTATAAGACATCACAAAAGCAATAAAAGCTTGCCATAGATGCAGGCAAAACGTCAGAAGAGAATGCCTCTAGAACATGGCCATATAGCCCAAAAAAACCTACAACAACGCAGCGATTCCAGCCATGAAAGCCTTTGACAATACGTCATCTTTTCACTCGATTCTTTTACCCCAGAAATTTCAACTTCTATATAGAACTTCCAAAGCAGTCCTAGAAGCAAAGTTATCCCCATCGTCTTATAAAATAAACCAGACATGGATGCGTTACTCCAATTTAGGAAGGGTTAGAAAAAGGTTTCCTATGGTTCTTCTATAAACAAAGCACCCCCAAGCTGAATTAAAATTCCCATATTGTTATAATTACTCATTTTTAATACCCAAACTCAAGTTCAATGAGGTCCAACGACATGGGGTAGGAAGAAATACTTCAGTCACACGTTCGGTCAAGGAGAAGAGAAAGAAGCCGGGGATACTGAAAGAAGCAGGATTATAAGTTAAAGCATTCATGGGCAAACTTGGGCCCTCCAGGTGTTTTGGACTTCAACTCCCACAATTCCTAACAGCCTATTGGCTGTTAGGAATTGTGGGAGTTGAAGTCCAAAACACCCGAAGGAACCCAGTTTGCCCATGAATGCTTTAAAGTGTTGCGGTTTTGGGGTCGTCTGTGTTGACTTAGATATGATGAGTTGCACTTGCTTGTGAGAGAGGCATAAACATGCTGCAGAGTGCATTTCAAACTTACTGAAAGAGAATTGCCTCTTCCCAGAGCACACTATCTGTGTTTTGACACTCTGGGACAATGCAACAACCCTACAAGAGAAGGGCAAAGTGGTCCTGGTGGTGAGGAGACATGCAAAAGATAAAGGGGCAGGCCAAGTTTGCCCAGGGACGGTTCCTTCTCCATGTGATAAATTCTGCTCAATGTTTTAATTCCATGCCAATTAAAAGACCTTATAACTATCGTAGAAAGTCCTCCTGTGGCATATCCAACCCTAGCGTTCTGCTAAGTCAGCCCACCAACGCTTGGGAAGAGAAATAGCAATTCTCAGCAGATCTTTCTGACAAAACTGGCTTTGGAAAACAGACCCAAGACATCGTCTTTTTGCTATGAGATCTAAGAGCAACAGACAGAATTTTGCACACATCTGCAGGACCAGAGCTAATTCTTGCTCTTACGTATTAGTAAATTACCATTAAATTTTGGGGAAAAAAACTTTAATAAGGCCAACCAGCTCTCTAAGCCATCCTTCCATGAAGTGAGGTTGAGTCCCAAAAGACAAGTGATGTATGTGTAATCCATAAGCAAGAACTGCCTGTGTTTATCACCCAAGAATGGCAATTAACCAGTAATTATCTGAGAATAAGCCCAACTAGACTCCTGATTATTAGCCCTAGATTAGACCTTGAGTCCAATTGCAGTCTACATAATACCACAGCAGGGTAACAGTGATGCATTACATGCCCAAGGTTCTGGAGCGCTGGGCAAGGAAAGATATTTCTGACCACGTTCTTCACCCTCTCCAAGTCGAAACACTTCAATACAAACTTCGGTTTGCAGGAATAAAACACACAAGACAACCAAAATGCTTTCAAGGTCTCGTCAGTCAAGCTAAAATCCTTTAAGTTTCACATTTAACATGGATTTTAATTCTGAAATGGCTTATGAAATGTACAAAGTCTAAGTCATTTTGGCAAACCTCACAGCTCAAGATTTACGCCAACGTCTAGAACACCTAAATTGACTCGTCAGACGATGCACAAACGTGTATAATAGGAATCAAGTCTCAAATATCTTTGCAATTGCTTCCCAAGACTAGAGGGGGAAATGAGCCGGATGCGGAGGACTGCCTCCCCATTGACAAGCCTTGCTTCCCTTCGGTCTGACAAATGGTTGTACGGTGTCCGGCCCATTTCTTTACAGACGTCTCCAGAACATGTAAATGATTAATATCACCTGAACAAACAAAGATACAGAAGGGGCTGTCACTCTGGTGAGGCCTGCAAGTCCATTCTCAATGAAGCGGTTATGGCAAAGATTCCCAGGTGTCGTCAAGTCCCTGGTCTATTCCGGAGTTGTCCTTCCTTGCAGGGCCAACACCCATGTATCCCAAGGAAGGATCCTCCCTCAAGCAAGGATTGCAGAACTGGGGCAATTGGCGTGTTTCTCCTAATTCATCTCGACAGACAAACAAAAAGACGTATTTCACCATTGGAACAGAGTCCGGCTTACACACAGAGTGCTCCTTCACACCTCAGACGGACCGCAGAAGGTGGGCGTGCTCTTCCAGACTCCAAAAGGTTACCAAAAACAACTGTTAAAAATTCTCTGTAAATAGCAGGTGGGGAGACCTTACTTCCGGAGCCTGGTGCCGCTTCAACGGTAAGGCTGTGAAAAGAGAAAGCGAGAGAGGTCTGTACGTCAAAAGTGTTTAGGGCTAGCTAATTCAATCAATAACAGCGCTCCATGCAGTCATACCAGCCACATGACCTTGGAGGTGTCTATGGATAATGCCGGCTCTTCGGTTTTGAAATGGAGATGAGCACCGACCCCCAGAATCAGACACAACTGGACTTAATGTCAGAGGGAAACCTTTATCTTTACCTAACTACAGTAAATACATGTAATCAACTGCTGAATGGTAAATCACACCTTTGGAAATAAGTCTCTTCCCATTAGAAACTACAAATTGTATTATGTAATGGGTTGGATGAGGGCTAACAAGCTGAAGCTCAATACAGACAAGGTCCTCCATGCAGTCATGCCAGCCACATGACCTTGGAGGTGTCTATGGACAACGCCGGCTCTTCGGCTTAGAAATGGAGATGAGCACCACACCCCGGAGTCGGACATGACTGGACTTAATGTCAGGGTACAACCTTTACCTTTTACCTAATTCCATCAATCCAAGATTGGAAATGAAGAAGCATCAATACTTGTCTATGGAGCAGTATTTCTCAACCTGGGGGTCAGGGCCCTGGGGGGAGGGTTGTGAGGGGGTTTCAGAGGGGTCACCAAAGACCATCAGAAAACATGTATTTCTGATGGTCTTAAGAGGTTTAGCACAGCTGGTAAATCATCAGCAATTATAAGATCTATCAACCAAAAGGTTGCAAGTTTGAAACCCCGGGTTGGCGTGAGCTGCCAACTGTCGGCTTAACTTATTGTTCATTTTTGCCTTCAACCTGTCCATGTCTTATTTTGTCCTTTGGCGCTTGGTATGCAGGGCCTCCGAACCCACGTCTATGTGGGGCTGAAATCACATTGCATCCCTTCCTGATGGTCTCCCATACATGTATTAACCAGTTCCAGTCCTGCTTACCATCCAAAGTCAGGCAAGAGGGGTGTGCTTAAAATGGAAGCATATTTGGGAAATAGAAAATTGTTGGACTTAATCCCTATCCTCAGTTTTTTCCCTTGTGTAGTCTTATTTAGAATGTCAATCTTAAGGGCGGGGAACTCTCCAAATAGCCATTTGCAAGTACCTCTGGCAGACCCTTTGGCCGAAGGATGGAGTATAAATACAACAACAAAAAACATCTGAAGTCAGGCTGAGAATGGGAGTTTCTAGATATATAGGGGTCGGAGTTTCTAGATACATAGGGTCTGGAGGTTTAGCAGGGCCGGAGGTTTAGCACAGCTGGTAAATCATCAGCAATTATAAGATCTATCAACCAAAAGGTTGCAAGTTTGAAGCCCCGGGTTGGCGTGAGCTGCCAACTGTTAGCCTAGCTCATTGTTTACCTAAGCAATTCGAAAACAGCTTTAGCTGTGATTAGAGAAATTAGGTACCACTAAAAGCAGGGGAGGTGTTTTACGATGCCATAAAGAAAGAAGATCAGAAAATGCTGGGCAACCAAAAGAAAGGAGGAAGTCCTGATGGCTCTTTGTCACAGAGGATAGAGCAACAGCACCTCCTGGACTCGAGCCCAACCTTCCATGGCACCAAAAACAGCAGAAACAAACCACCTCCTTCTGTCCCTTCTGTCTGTGTATTGTCTATATAAAGTGGCATTGAATGTTTGCTGTGTATATGTATTGTGATCTGCCCTGAGTCCCCTTCAGGGTGAGAAGGGCAGAATATAAATAAAGTATTATTATTATTATTATTATTATTAAGAACCCCTTTGGCAGAGAAGGCTGAAGATCACTCCACCTGTCCTTCTCTTCCTTTTTTGGAAATCCTCCCACCAAACTCCACCAGTGTCTATATTGGGTTGTTAGGTGTCTTGTCCCATGAAGACTCTTCCAACTCTTTAATTCTATGATTCTATAGTAAATAAATAAGTAAGTAAGATCTACAGAGATACTTGCAGGAACACATCAGCAAGCGAGAGTCCAAAAGTGGCAGGCTAAAACCTGGAACCTCAATCAGTGGCTGAGACCAGATGAGAGACTCCCTCCTGGGCACACAGAAATCTGGGTGACTTGGAAGCTGCTGAACAGACTGCGCTCTGACACCACGAGATGCAGAGCCAATCTTAAGAAATGGGGCCTCAAAGCTGAGTCCACGACATGAGAGTGTGGATGAGAGCAAACCACAGACCACTTACTACAATGCAACCTGAGCCCCGCCACATGCACAATGGAGGACCTTCGCACAGTGACACCAGAAGCACTCCAAGTGGCCAGCTTCTGGTCAAAGGACATTTAGTATAATGCAAAGTTTTTAAATACTTTTTAACTGTACATACAATTCAGATACTCACATGGGGACCACCAGGCATGGACGGAGCCCCGGCAGATGCGGGCGGCACTTGGTATGGATTAGGCGGCGTAGGGTACAATCCTGGAGCCGGATAGGAGCCTGTGGGTGGGGGGAAGGGGGCTGGAGGCGAAGGTCCCCAAGCTCCTGGAGGGACAGCTCCCCATGGCACTGTCGGAGCAGCCCCCGGTGTGTGGGTCGGAGCCGAATAGGGCCCCGGGGGAGGATAGGGCACACTAGGAGCAGGATACTGACCCCCAACAGAGGATCCCCATCCTCCGGCCGGCATGGACCCCCAAGGCCCTACAGCAGGAGGGGGCGCGGCCGGCTCTGTTGGACCCCCGTATGGTCGGGGCAGCTCTGGAAAGGGCATATTTGGTGGAGGGTACTGCCCTGGTGGGGCGGGACCTGGGGGTGGGTAGGGACCGCTAGGGGGGCAAGCGGACCCAGGGGGAGGGAAAGGGACCGGCGCTCCAGGGGGCAGGGAAGGATACATTCCCGTGGGAGGTGGTCCAAAGGGCACGTTGGAGGTGGATGTGTTTGGAGGCAATCCGGACGGAGCTGCGGGGGGAGCGCTGGGAGTGTTGTTCCAGGGATTGGAACCCGGCCAGGCTTGGGGGGGCTGGCCAGCAGGCTTTGCGCTGCCTACGGAGGCGTTCTTGGCAGGAGAACTGTCCGGGAGAGCGTCTGCCAGCTGGAAGAGAGAAACTCCAGTGAGATTGGCAATCCACCATATCAATTAAATCATATCTTATCTCACTATTGTCCAAGGCATCAACTTATATCCAGCCACCATTTGTCAAAGCTATTCAGATATTCTCATTTTCAGACAGTCTCAATCTGATTTTATGATTATGTGTCAGGCTGGGAAACGTTTTGGTCCCATCAAAGGCTGGTACCAAACTCTCTCTCGTCTCTTCGGTGGCGCAATGGGTTAAACACTTGTGCCGGCAGGACTGCTGACCAAAAGGTTGGCGGTTCAAATCTGGGAAGCGGTGTGAGTTTCCTGGGTTGTTTTTTCAGGCTATATGGCCATGGTCTAGACGTTTCGCTTGCATCTATGGCAAGCATCCTCAGAGGTAGTGAGGTGAGTTTCTGTCTGTCAGCTCCAGCTTCCCATGCAAGGACATGAGAGAAGCCTCCCACATGATGACCAAACATCCAGTCCTCCTCTGGGCAACGTCCCTGCAGATGACCAATTCTCTCACACCAGAAGTGACTTGCAGTTTCTCAAGTCGTCTCTGACATGATTTTAAAAAATCATCCTGTGTTTCTATAAGTTTTGTACAAGGAAAAGCATTGTATTTAATGGGACTTGAGCATCCACAGACGGGCCCTGGAACCAGAACCCAGCAGATATCAAGGGACCCACTGCATTCCCTCATTCTCTCTAAAAATCCTATCCCAATTATATCCTATCTGGTTCACATCAGCACTATTTTTTAATTTTAGTCTATCACATTTGACCCGGCCTTTGGTTTTAAATGTTTATATGTTACTGTTGATTGCTTTTGTCTATTTTGTTCATGTGATTATGATTTATATTGCATTGTTTTGTTTATTGATGTATTGCTGGCTTGGCCTCAATAAGCCGCACCGAGTCCCTTGAGGTGATGGTAGCGGGGTACAAATAAAGTGTTGTTGTTCTTATTATTATTAATTCTTTTCATCCTCATTTTAATTAAATTTTAACATTGTCTCTTGCGTGTAATCCCTGCTCTGTGTATTTTAATATGTATTTTCTAGAAATACATTTAAATAACTACCCTTTATAGAAATATCTTTTAATATGTATATTTGTATAATTTTTACAATGTTTAGATGTTTTAATTATGTTGTAACCTGCCTTGATCCACAAGGAAAGGCGAGTAAGAAATAAAATAATAATTATAACAATAACGATTATTATTATTATTAGAAACACAAGATGAGTCCACTGCAAACAAGATCACTCTGCTGACTGTTGTATTGAATCACACGTCAGACACTTCCCAAATGTCTAGGACTACTACTACTACTACTACTACTACTATTAGAATTGCATGATTATTTTAAATATATGTGCTATTGTGGTTTTACTGCTTATTTTGCCTTGTTAATTTTATGTTTATGCTGCTTTTCTTGTATGTATTGATTACGTTACTTGGAAACCGCTCAGAGTCCCCTTGGGGAGACAGAGCGGTATATAAATAAAGTTTTGTTTTGTGGTTGCTGCTTAGTCCCTTGGGGACACAGCAGGTTAAACCACTGAGCTGCTGACCTTTCTGACTGAAAGGTTTATGTTTTGAATCTGGGGAGTGGGGTGAGCTCCCGCTGTTAGCCCCATCTTCTGCCAACCTGAGTAGATCAATAGCCAGGAAGGTAATGTCGCTCCATGCAGTCATGCTGGCCACATGGCTTTGCATGTCTATGGACAACACCAGCTCTTTGGCTTGGAAATGGATATGAAGATCAACCCCCAGAGCCAGACACAACTAGACTTAATGTCAGGGGAAGGCTTTACCTTTTACTATTGCTGCTTAATGGGAAAATTGAGATATTCCATTGCATGAGAAAGTACAGTGATTACCTAACGAAATTAATACCAGGCAAACATTCTCAACTGAATTCAATTGTATTTGTTGCTGTAGTTAGTTGCCATCAAGTTAATTTTGATGTCCAGCAATCCTATGAATACAAGACTTTCAAATCACCCTACTATGAACAGCTCTGATCAGGATTTGCAAACTCAAGACTATGAATTTCTTGATTTAATCTAGTTATCTATAATGTGTTTGTCCTCTTTTCCTACTGTCTTCCACTTTACCAAGCATTTTGTTCAGGACACTGGAAATCTCTGATCAGTAATAAGTGGACCACAATCTCTTTCTGATTTGCTGTATTATCTAGTGGCAACTATGTTCTGTCTATTTCATAGGGCAGGTGCTGGCTGTGAGATAATGAGAGACTGTAGACCACTATATCGGAAAGGGACTAAGCTAGGGATGGCTTGACAAGTGTTACCCTTTCTCCAAAGAAAGCTGTTGGTGCCCCCTTTCCTTCTCCAAAAATCATTCCTACATCTAATTACCTCTCAACAAAAGTTTGCTCCAGGCACAGTCAGCCCATTGTATGCTAATCAAGGTGGTCAGTTGAAACATTCACACCTAGCTCCACCAGACAAGAGCCCTTTGTCCTACCCTGGTCATTCCACAGATATATAAACCCCTTTTTCCTAGTTCGAACAGACCTCACTACCTCTGAGGATGCTTGCCATAGATGCAGGCAAAATGTCAGGAGAGAATGCCTCTAGGCCATGGCCATACAGCCTGAAAAAACCTACAACAACCCATTCCTACAATCTTTCTAAACAACTTGATCCCTTCCTCCCTGCCACAGATTATTGTCCCGAGAACCAGAGACTGTTAATTTGAGCTTTCCCCGTCAAAAAGAAGTCAATTTGGGGAAATACGAGGCTTGAAATCCGCATTTGGCCATGAAGATCACGGGTGACTTTGGACAAATAACACTCTTAATTTCAGAAGAGAGCAAGCCTCTTCTCAACAAGTTTTGCCAAGAAAATCCTGCAATGGGTTTGCCTTAGGGTCAACATGGGCCAGAATTAGCGTAAAGGGGCACAACAGCAATGACTAAGAATCTACAACTCTCTGCCCAAACACTGAGATTATTTTCATTAAGCACGTCAATGACTTAAATCAAGAAATAGTTTTCTAAGATCTACAGAGACACTCGTTGGAACACTTCAGCAAGCGAGAGTCCAAAAGTGGCAGATCAAACCCAGAACCTCGATCAATGGCTGATACCAAATGAGAGACTCCCCCCTGGGCACACAGAAAACTGGGTGACTTGGAAGGCGCTGAATAGAGATTGCGCTCTGGCACCACGAGATGCAGAGCCAACCTTAAGAAATGGAGCTACAAAGTGGAATCCATGACATGCGAGTGTGGAGAAGAGCAAACTACAGACCACCTGCTACAATGCAACCTGATCCCTGCTACATGCACAATGGAGGACCTTCTTATAGTTACACTAGAGGCACTCCAAGTGGCCAGTTACTGGTCAAAGGACATTTAATTAACTACCAAGCTTGCAAACTTTGTGTTTTGTTTGTTTGCTAAAAAATGCAATACAACTGTTTGGTTTGCTCCTGACACGATAAATAAATAAATTAAGCACCACAAACTCCTTATAATTGGGAAAACTGTTGGGATGGACAACTCACCGAAAAGTCATCAGCTGCTGACATTTTCCTGCAAAAGACAGAGAGGAAAAAAGAATAATTTAATGTAAAGCATTTACTATTATAGCATGTAAGAAGTGTACAATATACTGTATATGCTTGAGCATAGGCTTAGTTTTTCAACCCCCTTTTAGGCTAAAAACGTCCCCCTTGGCTTATACTCGAGTCAAGGTTATTTCTTATTTTACTCTATTATTATTATTATTATTATTATTATTATTATTACATTTCTTATTTTACTTTATTATTGTTATTATTACATTTCCATTATTTTACTCTATTATTACTATTACTATTACATTTATAATTTTACTCTATTATTATTGGAAGGATACATAAGCACATTTACATTGAAGAAGGTTAGAATAAGATTTAATCAGAGTTGGGCAGTCTTATCTTAAATTAGGTTCATGTAAATATTAAAAAACATATAAACAATAACACAAGGATTTAAAAACCTATGGCCGGGCCAAATGTAATAGTTTAAAATTTAAAAAATAAAAATAAACCCTGGGCATGAACAAGGCAGGATATATCTGGTAAGAAGTGAGGGGAGCGCAGTCCAACCCAATCCAAATGGTCTTTTAGGCTTCCTCCACGTGAATAAATAGTTAACATTTGAAATAATAAGAATTATATCTGAGGATGCTTGCCATAGAAGCAGGCAAAACGTCAGGAGAGAATGCCTCTAGGACATTTATTTATTTTTTATTCAACTTGTATACCGCTACTCCCAATCAGAGTGGTTTACAGAAACAGATTAAAACAATACAATTCGCTTTAAAATGACAATAACAATAACAATAGGCAGCGAGAGCAGAGATAGCCCGAATTTTTCACCCATCAAAAGCTTGCCGGAAAAGAAAAGTTTTACAGGCTTTCCGAAAAGCAAGTAGATCTCAAATGGTTCGAGTTGGATTGCCATATATGCCGAAAAAACATACAACAACCCAGTGATTCCAGCCATGAAAGCCTTTGACAATACATAGAATTATATCTCACAGAGAAGGGAGGGCATCAGGATTTTGGAGAAGCTTGTGGGGTGGAGCAGGGCCAAAAAAGGGTGGGAACCACCGATCAAGATACAACAGCTACAATCTATTTGTATATTAGATACATATGAATAAAAATACACACAAATCTGAAAGTGTGCCTGGTATCCAACAGCTAACCCATAAAAGTTAAATATAGAACTGTTACACTAATAAGTGCTCTTGGAATTCCCTATGTAACTGTGGTGCCACACCCAGGCAAGGAAAATGAGCCAAAGGGACAAGGGAAAATGAGCTAGAGGACCTTTACACCAGCTGCTGACTAAGCCCAGAATGGGCAGAAACTATGATCACAACAGCAGAGTGGCAAACGCCCTTGGTATCAGTGTCACAGCCCAATGGGAGACCTCTGAAAGGCCACAACAATGGAATTCACATTAAAAAGAGGCATCTCTGCCTAAGTCAAACTGGCCAGCCCATTCTTTCACAACTTTTAGATTGTATTCACCTTGTCATTCCTTGCCTGCTAATGGATTTTGGACATATCATGAGAAGACAGGACTCATTAAAAAAGGTCCATGCCTTGGTCAACTCTAGATTGGACTACTGTAATGCGCTCTACGTGGGGCTGCCCTTGAAAACGGCTCGGAAATTTCAACTGGTCCAACGGGCAGCGGCCAGGATGTTAACTAGTGCTCCTTACAGAGAGAGGTCAACCCTTCTGTTCAAGGAGCTCCACTGGCTGCCGTTTATTTTCTGAGCCCAATTTAAGGTGCAGGTGCTTACCTACAAAGCCCTAAATGGTTTGGGACCATCCTACCTGCGTGACCGCATCTCCATCTACGAACTCACGCGTTCACTACGCTCATCTGGAGAGGCCCTGCTCGTGATCCTGCCTGCGTAGCAAGCGCGTTTGGTGGGGACACGAGACAGGGCCTTTTCTGTGGTGGCCCCCCGACTCTGGAACACCCTCCCCAAAGACCTTAGACAGGCCCCTACATTGGCAGTCTTTAGAAAGAACTTGAAGGCCTGGCTGTTCCGATGTGCCTTCCCAGAATAGGAAAGCTCCAATACCAAGTCCCAGAAGCACTTTATTAGAACTAAGATTGCTGCACACTGCACTTACCCTATAAGCCTTATATACCACCTGTCACATCAGCACTTTTAATTCTGTACCCATTACTCTGGCCCGGCCTAGTTTTATTGTGTCTTGGTGTATTGTTTGTTGTTTTGTTGTTTAATATTGCTTTAATTTTTTTTAATTTGCTTTAGGTTTTGTATTGTTATCTTGTGTATTGAGGCCTTGGCCTTTGTAAACCGCATCGAGTCCTTCGGGAGATGCTAGCAGGGTACAAATAAAGTTTAATAATAATAATAATAATAATAATAATGCTTGGTAGGGTAGAAGGCTGCATCAATAGGCAACAAACACCACAGCAAAATGGAAAAATTGTACCAGTTGGTCTTGGACACATATCTGAAGGAGGAAGAAGGAAGCATCTTAATGTAATGAATAATGGGTGGGGAAATTCATTTAATTAGAAGCATTCAAAGTTGACAACACACTGCTGTTACTCACCTTTTCAATACAAGCCATGCCCGCTTCTGTTGTCACTTGTTGCCAACAGTAAACAGCATGCTTAAAGAAATGAGGCTCCTCTTTGAATGAAGGCTATCAATTAAACACTGATTTTCTTATTATTCATATTCCTATTATTTTCATAGTATTTTCCATACTATAAAATGACACATAGGAATATGAAGATAAAAATATATAGCTACTAAAATTATCAGCAAAATAGAAGACCTCACAACCTCTGAGGATGTCTGCCACAGATGCAGGCAAAACATCAGGAGATAATGCTTTTATAATATAACATATAACATAACGGCACTCCGTGCGGTCATGCCGGCCACATGACCTTGGAGGTGTCTACGGACAACGCTGGCTCTTCGGCTTAGAAATGGAGATGAGCACCACAGAGTCCCAGAGTCGGACACAATTAGCCTTAATGTCAGGGTTTACCTTTAACATAGCCATACAGCCTGAAAAACCTACAACAACCCAAAATAGAAGCAACTACAAAAAAACCCAAGACAATGCATTATTTAATTATTTATTTTAAACTTTTCTACCCCAGTCATCTCAACCTCCGCAGAGGGACTCAGGCTGGCTTACAGCATAAAATTAATACACAAATACAATTAAAAACATAATCACACCAACAAGTTAAATACAACAGAATAAATACACAAAACCAAGTCGCCAAGATAAAATCACGTTCATCTCAATCCGCCAGTGTGGTCAGTAGTTATTAGCTTATTGCTGAACTTCCCAATCATTCTGAGAATGCTATGTCCCAGAGCCAGGATTTCATTAGCTTTCTGAAGGTCAGGAGGGAAGGGGCCGATCTAATCTCCATCGGGAGAGAGTTCCACAACTGAGGGGCCGCCACCGAGAAGGCCCTGTCTCTCGTCCCCATCAGACGCGTTTGCGAAAGTGGTGGGACCTAGAGCAGGGCCCCTCCAGAAGATCTTAACAACCTTGATGGTTCATAGGGGAGAATCCGTTCGGACAGGTAAACCTGTTTGGAATTTCAACCTTCTATAAGCTATTATGCCTACTATTTATTTACTTTCACACATCTATTTTCCATGGTTCTTGCCCTCAAAGATAACACTGTTCAACGGAGAAAAAGTTGCAGGCCTGAAAATAGCTGTTCTTTTATGATTTTGGGGTGCTGAAAATGAAAACGACATTTAAAAATGTATATTGGCTCTAGTTTTTATGATATAAGCAATCACGTGATCACGTATGGTTGAAAAAATGCATGTTGCGACTTACACTATGGAAGATTCTAGAATATTCTAGAAAGTTTAATGATGCAGTATTAGTGCTGTGTGCAAAAGCCAGAAAGTCCTATCTAAGGCCAGACTTTTGAACAGTGAGGGTCAGTCAGTTGAAGACTGAGACAGTATCGTTAAACATCGTTTTACATTGTTCTTTTTACTGTAGTGATGCCTCGCACGTGTGTAAATAAAGCACTATGGAAAAAAGAGATCAAGGACAATAGACTCCGTCAATGCTGTCAGACTCCTGCTGGAGCATTGGAAGAGGGAATGCTTTCCTTGAAGACAAAAGAAAAGTCAAGAGAAGCAAACAGGATAAAAACTAAAGTCACGATTAAAGCGACATTTAAACTTTCAGACTTTTCAACTGCATTAGGCCTACTAATAGAGTTTCTTGCTGCACAAACATAAACAATAGACTAATTAAATAAATATTCCTCATGTATAAACTATTGGCAATATAATTTGACTAAAATTTAGTAAATATTCACAGTTTATATACATGCAGTAAGGTTAGGCGCATTATCATAATATTAACTAATTACCTATTGTGGAGAAAATTGAAATAGCTGTTGCATAAAAATCAGAGCCAATTAACACATTTAATTATTAAATTTGAATTCAGCATGTTAAATTTATTAAGAAACGGCACATTTCGTTTCTGCAACTGAGAAAAACTGAAAATTTGTAGAACAGTGTAATATAAATACTGTAGCTATGTGACGAAGAACAAGAAAGCAAAGAAGACATAGCGCAAGAAGTTCCATTGCGTGTTGACTGAAGAAACAATTATATATAACACTAATGCAGATTTAGATTTCTCAGAAAACTCCACCAAATTGAGTTAATGGCATATTAATTTTATTGAGGAGCCCCCAAAGTAGATGTTTATCTCATCATCATCATCGGCTATTGTTCATGACTGAGTATGATTGTCTTCCAAGTGTATACCAATACTTTTGTGGTGGGTCCGTAAATGTCTGGAGAACACATTTTATCTCTGTATAACTGAAGGACTTGTTCAAATTTCTAAAGCAGAACTGACACACACCTGAACTTTTCTCGCGTGTTTAGCACTGAGGGCAAATTGTATCTATTTCACCCCTAAATCCTCAATTTAAGTCCTTCTAAATGCAAGAACCAGTCTTTTTTTGCTCATAACTATAAAGTGCCATGCAAATCAGTGCTTCTACTGCTTCTACTGCATCCGGAGCTCCCGGTGACGCAGTGGGTTAAACCCCTGACTGAAGACCGACAGGTCGTAGGTTTGAATCCGGGGAAAGGCGGATGAGCTCCCTCTATCAGCTCCAGTTCCTCATGCGGGGACATGAGAGAAGCCTCCCACAAGGATGATAAAAAACATCAAATCATCTGGGCGTCCCCTGGGCAACGTCCTTGCAGACGGCCAATTCCCTCACACCAGAAGCGACTTGCAGTCTCTCAAGTCGCTCCTGACACGACAAAAAATAAAAAATAAAAATAATTGCTACCATCCTATAGAGGTAAGGGATTATTTTCTTAATTTCTTATTCAGTTCTATTTGGGAGATGTATTAAGATCACTATATTGATATATTTTGGAGTCCCTGGTGGCGCAGTGGGTTAAAGCGCTGAGCTGCTGAGCTTGTTGACCGAAAGGTCACAGGTTCAATTCTGGGGAGTGGCGTGAGCTTCCGCTGTCAGCCCTAGCTTCTGACAACCTAGCAGTTCGAAAACATGCAAATGTGAGTAGATCAATAGGTACTGCTCCAGCGGGAAGGTAACGACGCTCCATGCAGTCATGCCAGCCACATGACCATGGAGGTGTCTATGGACAACGCCGGCTCTTCGGCTTAGAAATGGAGATGAGCACCACACCCCAGAGTCAGACATGACTGGATTTAATGCCAGGGGACAACCTTTACCTTTTTTATTGATATTTTACAGATGTAGGATGTATGCTGCTATGTTTCTTTCACTAATTGGTTAATATTTGTCAAGTGCTGCAAATTGTAAAATTGTTTGAGCTGCTCTTTAAGGTCCCAACTGTCACAAAAAGGCATGAGAACTATGCTCCCCACTATCAGTTCATTCACTCCTAAGTTTTGCCCTGCCTTCTTCATAAAATAGGTCTAAAGTACTGTCTTCCCACTATAATAGGGAAGATCCTTTCTTTGCTCTTCTTGGGACACTGTGGCTATCCTTCATAGTAGCTTCCCATCCAAGTACTAATGAGACCCAATGCTGTGTTGCTACAAAAATCACATAAAAGGAAGCACTCTTAAATGGACCCGTAACTGGAATGCAGGGAGTTGCCTTATCATACATTTGAACTTTGCTCCATACAGCCCAATATTGTCTACTCTGACTGTTAGTAACTATTTGCTGGGATTTCTGGCAGGATTCTTTCTTGGCCCCATAAGGAAATCCACGTTATACGCTCCTGATGGTCTTCCATCCAAGTAATAACTAGGCCCAAAACCACTTAACTTCAAACACATTTAATGTTTTGTAGAACGAGATTTTCTGAAGCAAAGGGGTCTTATTGTTTTAAAGCTCTGCAGAAAATAACTAGAAAGAACTTCTGCTCATATTATATATTAGCAATGACATATTTGGGGCAACAGAGCTCATTAAAATAGGGATATTTGCCAGGATATTAATTAGGTAATGTAAAAACAAGCAAAAGGAAATAACAAGGTGGAAGAAAAATTGTTGAATGACAGAGAACCTGACAAAAGGGAAGCAGGGACTCCTCTTTTAAAACTATTTTTTGTATAAATGAGAGTATTTTAAAGTTACATGTAATTACAATAGAGATGTATGTTATGTGAGAGAAACTAATTGGTTAATATTTGTCAAGTTTACCTGTCCGAACGGATTCTCCCCTATGAACCATCAAGGTTGTTAAGATCTTCTGGAGGGGCCCTGCTCTCAATCCCACCACTTTCGCAATCGCGTCTGATGGGGATGAGGGACAGGGCCTTCTCGGTGGTGGCCCTTCGGCTCTGGAACTCTCTCCCGTCGGAGATTAAATCTGCCCCTTCCCTCCTGACTTTCAGAAAGCCGGTAAAAACCTGGCTTTGGAATATAGCATTTGCAGAATGATGATCGAGTCAATAACGGCTGACCACACCGGCGGATGGTGATGAATTTGTGATTTTATTCTGATGACCTGGCTTTTGTAATTGTATGATATTGTATGATCTGTATTTTAATGTATTTTGTATTAATGTATTATGATGCTATTATGTTTACTATATTTGTGTTGAATTTTCTGCTGTTAGCCGGCCCGAGTCCCTCTTCGGAGGTCGAGAAGACCGGGTTATAAAAGCTCTAAATAAATAAATAAACGGTGTAGTTATGTAACTTGCTCATGTATGTTTATACATGTATAAGTACTGTTATTTTCTTTAATTGTATTTTTACTGTTAAAAATCAAAATTTTAAAAATGGGAAAAAATAAGGGGTATTTGCTATCATGAAAGTCAACAGCATCCCTCTTGATCGCTGGACTGCAGATAGATTTAAATTTTAAAAGCCTCACTTGGGTCAACTTGTACTTGAAAGTTTTCAGTCCCTTGGGAAAACAAGTGCTTTCCATCTCAATATAATCATAGCATCAAAGAGTTGGAAGAGACCTCATGGGCCATCCAGTCCAACCCCATTCTGCCAAGAAGCAGGAATATTGCATTTAAAACACCCCTGACAGATGGCCATCCAGCCTCTGTTTAAAAGCTTCCAAAGAAGGAGCCTTCACCACACTTCGGGGCAGAGAGTCCCATTGCTGAACGGCTCTCACAGTCAGGAAGTTCTTCCTCTTGTAATAATTAAGGCCCCTTTTACACTGCCATATAAATTGCAGGTTATCTGCTTTGAATTGGATTATATGGCAGTGTAGACTCATATAATCCAGTTCAAAGCAGATAATGTGGATGATCTGATTTGATAATCTGGATTATATGGCGATGTGGAAGAGGCCCCAAGAGACATAAACTTTACACTTTGGTCTCAGTCTCTCCTTAGAAGAGATAAAGAACAGGGCAGTGCTGGAATTCTCCTTGCAAAAGAGCCCTGGTGTTGCAAGCAAAAACATTCCTTCACACTGCAGGTCAGGGATGGGTGGTTCTACAGAACCAGATGATCATCTTATTTTTTATTTTGATAGCCAAGTTATTCCATGAAGACACCTAAGGTGACTGGTGCATTCCTCCTCCAGATATCAATCTTCTGAACAGCCCTATGATGTAGACCAGTGTTTCTCAAACCGTGCTCCTCCAGGTGTTTTAGACTTCAGGTCCCACAATTCCTAACAGCTGGTAAGATGGCTGGGATTTCTAGGAGGTGAAGTCCAAAACACCTGGAGGAGCAGTTTGAGAAGAAATGAAGTAGACTAATGTATAAATACACTTGAACGGATGTAATGAGGAAGATGTAATGAGGTAGCTATTAAACTCTGATCTCGGAACGGTTGGACAACGTGACTGGATAGTGACTGGTAATGAAATGGGGAGGACTTATGGTTTTTACTGTGTTACTGATGTTAACTGTAATGAATTTTTTACCTGTGTTAAATGCTTTTAATGTTTAAATTATTTTTGTACTGTTGTGGGCATTGAATTGTACCATTTTGTAAACCACCATGAGTCGCCCTCGGGCTGAGAATGGCAGTATAGAAGCATAGTAAACAAACAAACAAACAAATAAGAGGGAAAGGCTTGTTTTCTGCTGCCATGGAGACTAGGACTCAACGGAGACATGGATTCAAATGACAGGAGTGGCGATACCACTTGAACTTAGGAAGGACCTCCTGGCCATAATCTTATGGTTATGTTGTTTTTTACTTTGTATGTTTTGTGATGTTATCTGGGAACTGCTCTGAGTCCCCTCGGGGAGATAGAGCGGTATATAAATAAAGTTTTATTATTATTATTATTTATTATTAACTGTTCAACAGTGGAACTCTGTGCCTAGGAGTGTGGGGGAGGCTCCTTCTTTGGAGGCTTTTCATAGAATCATACAATAATAGGTTTTTTAAATCCTTGCATGTTATTGTTTATATGTGAGTTATATTGATTGTATATTTTTGCTTATTGTATTTTGTTTTATTGATGTGTTGTCGGGCTTGGGCTCATGTAAGCCGCTCCGAGTCCCCTTGGGGAGATGGTGGCGGGGTATAAATAATAATAATAATTATTATTATTATAGAGTTGGACGAGACCCTAAGGGCCATTCAGTCTAAACCTCTGCCATGCAGGAACACACAATACAAGTACTCCCAATAGACCACCATCCAGACTCTTTTGAAAAACCCCCAGAGGTGATTCCACTGGGCTCCCAGGCAGAAGCATATTCTACTATCAAAAAAGCTCTTATTGCCAATATATTCTTTCACACGTTTACATGAAATCTCCTTTTCTGGCATTTAAATCCATTGCTCCATTGTGTCCTAATCTCCAGAGAAGCAGAAAACAAGCTTGCTCCCTCCTCAATGTGACATCCTTTCAAATACTGAAATATGGCTGTCATGGCACCTCTTTTCAAAGCTAAACATCCCCAGCTCCTCAGAATAATAGAACTGGAAGAGACCTCGTGGGCCAACCAGTCCAACTCCCTACCATGCAGGAAAAGCACAACCAAGCACCCTTGAGAGATAGCTGTCCAACCTCTGTTTAAAAGCCTCCTCTGAATTCCAAGACAGAATGTTCCTCTGTTGAACAGTTATCACAGTTAGGAAGTTCTTCCTAATGTTCAGGTGGAATCTCCTCTCCATTGAGTCCTAGTCTCAAAGGAAGCAGAAAACAAGCCTGTTCTCTCTTCCTTATGACATCATTTCACATATTTATACATGGCTACCATGTCTCCTCTCAACCTTCTCTTCTGGGTTTCCTCTCAACAGACCCAGCTCTCTAAGAGAGGTTTTTCATGTTCTCCAGACCTTCGATTATCCCTTTCTCTGGATTCCTTTCAGCTTAAAGTCAATATCTCTTTTGAACTGTGGGGTCCAGAATTGGACACAGTATCCCAGGCAAAGAGGTCTAACTAAAGCAGAATATAATAGAGGAGCACCATGACTTTCCTTGATCTAGACACTATCCTAGAACTGCATTGGCTTTTTGAGCTGCTGCATGACACTCTTGGCTCATGTTCAGCTTGTTGCCCACGGAGACTCCAAGATCTTTTTTCACATGTTCTATTGTCAAGCCAGGCATCACTCATTCTGTATCTTCACATTTCATTCTTTCCTGCCTAGGTGTCATATCTTACCTTTGTACTTGTTGAAATTAAACAGGGGCTGGATGGGCATCTGTTGGGGGTGGGTGGTGAGAGGGAGGGTTGATTGCCACAGAAAGAAGGGGGTTGGACTAGATAGCCTTTGGGATCCCTTCCAACCCTATTATTCTATGACCCAATGTCACTCACGGAATCTTCGTGGCTTCATCTAATATTATATACTAATATTATATCCTAATATATATAATTCATTTAATATAATATAGCAATGTTGTATATTCCTATATAATGTAATATAATATAGTAACAGTAATATATATATAATTCATCTAATATAGTATTATACATTAATATTATGTATATATATATATGTATATGTGTGTGTGTGTGTGTATACACACACACACACACACATATATATATATATATATAACATGACATTTCTATGCCACCCTTCTCACCCCGAAGGGGACTGAGAGCGGCTTACAAGATATACACATATACAATATATGGTATTATTAGCATAGTACAATATCAGTATTAAATATTACTATATTGTACTATACCATTATATTGTAATATTATTAATAATATTACATGTAATATAAATATTATATGTATATACAATATATATTACATTATATGTATTATAGAATTCATCTAATATAATATAGTAATATTGTATATTAAGATATAATGTAATATAATAGTAATTTTAATATTATATATAATTCATCTAATATAATATTAATTAATATATAATACAATATAATATAGTAATAATATATATTATACAATTTATCTAATATAGAATTACATATTAATATTATGTGTAATATATTAATATTATATATAATACAATTAATATAATATAATAATATTGTATATTAAGATGTAATGTAATATAATATAATAATAGTAATATTTTATATAATTCATCTAATATAATATTAATAAATAAATAATACAATATAATATAGTAATAATGTATATTATACAATTTATCTAATATACAATTACATATTAATATTATGTATACTATATTAATTATTAATTAATATTATATATAGTATAATTCATCTAATAGGAATATTGTATATTAATAAATAATGTAATATAATACAGTAATAGTAATATTATCTATAATTCATCTAATATAGTATTATATATTAATATTATGTATAATATATTATTAATATTATATATAAGTCATCTAATATATTAATTAATATATAATACAATATAATATAGTAATAATACATATTATACAATTTATCTAATATAGAATTACATATTAATATTGTGAATAATATATTAATTATTAATTAATATTATATATAATATAATTCATCTAATATCATATAGGAATATTGTATATTAATACATAATGCAATATAATATAGTAATAGTGATATTATATATAATGCATATAATATAATATTTAATATATAATACAATAAAATATAGTAATAATATATATTATATAACTTATGATATTTTAATATATTAATATTATGTATAATATAATATATTAATTATTAATTAATATTATATATAATATAATTCAATTAATATAATATAGGAATATTGTATATTAATATATAATGTAACATAATATAGTAACAGTATAATACATAATTAATCTAATATAATATTTAATATATAATACAATAAAATATAGTAATAATATATATTATATAACTTATATGATATTTTAATATATATTAATATTATGTACAATATATTAACTATTAATTAATACTATATATAATTCATCTAGTATTATATCATATATTGTATAGTCATAAATAATGTAAATGATATTTTAATATATATTAATATTATGTACAATATAATATATTAATTATTAATTAATATTATATACAATATAATTCATCTAGTATTATATCATCTAGTCATATTGTATAGTCACATATAATGGAGTATTATACATATAATTCACTTAATATAACCTTATATTACATCTTAACGACTCACAGTGAGGAACACGGGCGAGACTCCTTCTCCTCCGCTTTCTTCTTTTCTTCTTCTTCACAAGCAAGGAAGCGGAAGCGGAAATGGACCCAGCTCTCGCGAGAAGAGAGGAGGAGCCCCTGACCACGTGACGCCCGCCGCGAGCCTTGGCAGCATGCAGAGCGGGGCAGAGTGCATCACGTGATCCAAGCCACGCCCCCTTTTCAGTCCAATCAATGGGCAAGCCGCTTCAGAGGCGACAGCGGCCCCTGCTGGTGTGAGAGGGAGCCTGCATTTACATGATCCAAGCCCCGCCCCCGCCCCGCCCCCTTTTCAGCGGAATCCTCGTCCAATTTCAGTCCATGAATGGGCAAGCCGCTTCAGAGGCGACAGCGGCCCCTGCTGGTGGGAGATGGGACCTGCACTTTCAAAAAGATCTTGCTGCTGGAGTAATATTACTATTACTATATTACAATATATGTTAAATATACAATCTTCCTATATTATATTAGATGAATTATATTATATACTAGCTTGGGGACCCGGCGCTGCCCGGGTTATTTGAGAAAGGAATTGTGTATCAAGGTTGGTCTTTATCAGTTATTTATATGCCTCGCAGTTGTCTCAGGAAGTTAGTGAAGTTACTGTGAGTCCCATTATCTGTGGTCCATCCCCCTCCAAACTGCTCCAGGATGGAGAGTTGGTCATGGGGGTTTTGTGTGCCAAGTTTGGACTTGATCGGTCATTAGATGAATGTTGCAGAGGTCTTGGGAAGTGAGTGGAGGTACTTGAAGTCCCATCATCCATAGTCTGTACTCCCCAAACCTCACCAGAATGTTGAGTTGGCCATGGGGGCTCTATGTTACAAGTTTGGTCTTTATTGGTTTTTGAATGAGTGTCGCTATGGTTTCAGGAAGTGAGTGAACGTACTGCAAGTCCCATCATCCATCGTCCATCTTTCAAACAGCACCGGGATGTAGGGTGGGTCATGGGGGCTGTATGTGCCAAGTTTGGTCTTGATCGGTCATTAGATGAGGGTTTCAGCAATCTTGGGAAGGAAGTCCCATCATCCATGGTCTGTCCTTCAAACTGCACCAGGGTGTAGAGTGGGTCATTGGGGCTCCGTGTGCCAAGTTTGGTCTTGATTAGTCATTGGCAAGGGTCTCAGTGGTCTCAGAAAGTGAGTGAGGTTACTGCAAGTCCCATCATCCATCTCCATTTTTTTCCAAATGACACCAGGACGTAAAGTGGGTCATGAGAGGTCTGTGTGCCAAGTTTGGTCTTGATCAGTCATTGCATGAGGTTTGCAGAGGTCTCAGAATGTGAGTGAAGGTACTGGAAGTCACATCATCCATTGTCCGTCCTCCTCCAAAACTGCAGCAGGATGTAGAGTGGGTCATGGGGGCTCTGTGTGCCAAGTTTGGTCTTGATCGGACATTAGGTGAGGGTTGCAGCAGTCTTGGGGAGTGGAGGTACTTGAAGTCCCATCATCCATGGTCTGTCCTCCTCGAAAGTGCACCAGGATGTAGAGTGGGTCATGGGGACTCTGTGTGCCAAATTTGGTCTTGATCAGTCAGTGGTCTCAGGAAGTGAGTGAAGTGATTGCAAGTCCCATCATCCATTGACAATTTTTTCCTAACCGCACCAGATGTAGAGTGGGTCATGCTGGGTCTCTGTGTAAATTGTGGTCCTGATCCATCATTGTTGGCAGTTGTAATGGTCTTAAGAAGGGACTCTACGTGGGGTTGCCCTTGAAGACGGTTCGGAAACTTCAACTGGTCCAGCGAGCGGCAGCCAGGCTGCTCACTGGAGCGACATACAGAGAGCATACCACCCCTCTGATGTGTCAGCTCCACTGGCTGCCGTTTCAGTCCCGAGCCCAATTCAAGGTGCTGGTCTTAACCTACAAAACCCTCTATGGTTCCGGTCCAGTGTATCTGTCCGAACGTATCTCCCTCTACGTCCCACCACGGAATCTAATAACATCAGAGGGGGCCCTGCTCTTGACCCCACCACTTTCCCAAGTGAGGCTGGTGGGGACAAGGAGCAGGGCCTTCTCAGTGGTGGTCCCTCACCTGTGGAACTCACTCCCGGCGGATATCAGGACATTGACATCACTCCTGTCCTTCAGGAGGAAGGTAAAGACGTGGTTGTGGGACCAGGCCTTCGGGCAATCTGCCAACCAAGTAAGGACAACCAGAAAAATAGGACCGGCAGGACTGATAAGTGTGGAATGAAACTCTGAACTATGAGGTAGCAAATATTGACCGGCAATAAGGAGCAATTGGTTTGTATCGGTTTGTATGAAATTTTTATGGGCTTTATTGGTTATAGATATGATGTATTGTTATTGTTTGCTATTTTGTGCTATTGTGTTTTATTATTGTTGTATGTTACGGGCATCGAATTGTGCCTTGGATATGTAAGCCGCCCTGAGTCCCCTTCGGGGTGAGAAGGGCGGGGTAAAAGTAAACCAAATAAATAAATAAATAAATAAATTGTTACTATAGTGTCTGGCATAGACACTGAGAACTGGGAAGCCCTGGTCCTTGACCGCTCCAGCTGGAGGTCAGCTGTGACCAGCAGTGCTGCAGAATTTGAAGAGGCATGAATGGAGGGCAAAAGAGAGAAACATGCCAAGAGGAAAGCGCATCAAGCCAACCCCGACCAAGACCGCCTTCCACCTGGAAACCGATGCCCTCACTGCGGAAGAAGATGCAGAGCAAGAATAGGGCTCCACAGCCACATACGGACCCACAATAACACTGGAAGACAATCCTCCTCGGAAAACGAGGGATCGCCTAAGAAGAAGAAGACTGATCTACACCATTCATGGAGAAAATCCAAAAGGACTCCAGCTGGAAAATCTACAAAGTCTTGACTGGTAGGTCTACTCGGGTAACCAGAAGCAATTGGAGCCGGGAGTAGAAGCCCACACCAGCAGAACCTAGAAAGCAGATTGCCCGGGAGGGTCAAAAAGGGTTTTCCTTGTTAAAGAAAGAAATAGTTCTCCAAGCAAGTTGCCTGTCCTTTGTAGACAAGTTAAGAAGCATTTGTTTAATTTGTTGAAGATCCAAGAAGTATTTGATTGCTTGTTGAAGACGTAAGAAATGATAAAGAACTTTGTTAAACATGAGCCAACAATATGATGTGGTGGCAAAAAAAGCCAATGGGATTTTGGCCTGCATCAATAGGAGCCTAGTGTCTAGATCTAGGGAAGTAATGCTACCCCTCTATTCTGCTGTGGTTAGACCACACCTGGAATATTGTGTCCAATTCTGGGCACCACAATTCAAGAGAGATATTGACAAGCTGGAATGTGTCCAGAGGAGAGCGACTAAAATGATAAAAGGTCTGGAGAACAAGCCCTATGAGGAGCGACTTAAGGAGCTGGGCATGTTTAGCCTGAAGAAGAGAAGGCTGAGAGGGGATATGATAGCCATGTATAAATCTGTGAGAGGAAGCCACAGGGAGGAGGGAGCAAGCTTGTTTTCTGCTTCCCTGGAGACTAGGACGCAATGGAACAATGGCTTCAAACTACAAGAGAGGAGATTCCATCTGAACATTAGGAAGAACTTCCTGACTGTGAGAGCCATTCAGCAGTAGAACTCTCTGCCCCGGAGTGTGGTGGAGGCTCCTTCTTTGGAAGCTTTTAAACAGAGGCTGGATGGCCATCTGTCAGGGGTGATTTGAATGCAATATTCCTGCTTCTTGGCAGAATGGGGTTGGACTGGATGGCCCAGGAGGTCTCTTCCAACTCTTTGATTCTATGATTCTATGAACATGAAGAAGAGCTTCCTGACTGTGAGAGCCGTTCAGCAGTGGAATTCTCTGCCCCGGAGTGTGGTGGAGGCTCCTTCTTTGGAAGCTTTTAAACAGAGGCTGGATGGCCATCTGTCAGGGGTGATTTGAATGCAATATTCCTGCTTCTTGGCAGAATGGGGTTGGACTGGATGGCCCAGGAGGTCTCTTCCAACTCTTTGATTCTATGATTCTATAAACTTTTTAAGCTTCTAAAGACTTTTGTATAGGAAAATCCTTAGGGCCTCTCACTCGAGGCACCCCGGCTTCCCGCTGGGCACAAAGAGCACGTCCTGTTCAAAAGCCAACTGCTATAGGCCCAGCGCGTGACCGCGCAACAGTAACCTTAAAAACAGGCACGATCATCTTAACTATTTTGCTGTTAACCTTCCTTGATTCTCTTCTGTGTGTTCTCCAAACATGGCTTTGCAAACATTATATAAATAATTGGAAACATCCTCCCATGCCTCCCCCCATCTCCACTTCTGTCCTTAGGGATACTTATGACGACAAGGACAAACCCAGCGAATTCCATGGCAATTGCCTAATTCTTCCGACTCCCAGGGCTATTAATGTAATGCTTGCTAGTTCCTCATGTTGGAACAGAGGAGGAAGAGATTATGCCGAAGCAGAGCGGCATTTGTGAAATAGCAGCTGGTCTCCCTTGAGGAATTGGATAGACGCTTCACTGATAAATTTTAAAAGGAAAAGCTCTCACAAACTGCTTCGCACGCAAGGCTTGCAAAGGGGAGTGTGGTTTGGTGCTCAGGTTGTTGTTTTGGTGTGCATCCACACAGTAGAATTAATGCAGTTTGATACTACCCTAGCCACCATAGTTTAATGCCATTGAATCTTGGGAATTTACAATGTCCTTAGAATCATAGAGTTGGAAGAGACCTCATGGGCCATCCAGTCCAACCCCAATCTGCCAAGAAACAGGAAAATTGCATTCAAAGCACCCCCGACAGATGGCCATCAAGCTTCTGTTTAAAGATTGCTCCAGGCAATGCTAATCAAGGGGGTCAGTTGAAACATTCACACCTAGCTTCCGGTTCCGGCCCAAGATACCTATCTGACCGCATCTCGGCCTATGAACCCACCCGGACTTTGAGATCTTCCGGGGAGACCCTGCTCTCGATCCCGCCAGCCTCTCAAGCATGGTTGGCGGGGACGAGAGATAGGGCCTTCTCGGTGGTGGCTCCTCGGCTGTGGAACGCTCTTCCTGTAGATGTTAGGCTGGCACCATCTCTTATGACATTCCGTAGAAAGCTGAAGACCTGGATGTTTGTGCAGGCGTTTGAGTGATTCAGTGCAATTCTGGTAATTTGAACATAGGAATGGAACAATGGACGACGAATTTGGATCACGCTTGGATGATGAGGCGATTGTAATAACTGTGTATTGATGATGGTTTATTAGCATGGAAATGTGTAATTTAACTGTTTTGCATATTAATTATTGCTGTTTTTATTGTCTGTGCTGTTTGCTGTCTGGAAACCGCTGTGAGTCGCCCTCGGGCTTGAGATACAGCGGTATACAAGAATAGTAAATAAATAAATAAATAAATAGCTCCAGCAGACAAGAGTTCTTTGTCCCACTCTGGTCTTTCCACAAATATATAAACCCATTTTCCTAGTTCCAACAGACCTCACTACCTCTGAGGATGCTTGCCATAGATGCAGGCGAAACGTCAGGAGAGAATGCTTCTAGAACATGGCCATATAGCCCAAAAAAACCCACAACGACCCAGTGATTCCAGCCTTGAAAGCCTTTGACAATATGTTTCCTGCCTTCTTTTATACCCACCGCTGGCCCGTCATCAGCCAGGGAGAAAAATGAATGTCACATGGTAATGACAAGGCCTTTTTAGCCTGTTTCTTAAGCAATGCATCAACACCCACTTCATCATTCAGCAGATGTGTGACCACATGTCCATTAGAAATGTATTTTACAGAGTTTTGCACAATAGGAATTCTAACAATGCATTCTCTATCTAGCATACTGTACTTCTGATTTTGGTGCCCTATTTCTCCCAGTATGGACTAAGGCCCCTTCCACACAGATGAATAAAATCCCACATTATCTGCTTTGAACTTAAATATATGGCAGTGTAGATTCAAGTAATCCAGTTCAAAGCAAATATTGTGGGATTTTCTGCCTTGATATTCTGAGTTATACGGTTGTGTGGAAGGGCCCTAATACATCACAAAGTCCTAGATGCTTGGGAAATGTCCAACATTTGATTGAATACAAAAGTCAGCAGAGTGATCTTGGGTACTATGTACTAATCTTGGTGTGCATCAAACAACAACAATAGTGATGCATGCTGTCCACTAAAACTCCCATGCATGCACCAGAATACGGTATAAACCTATTTTCCTAGTTCCAATAGACCTCACAACCTCAGAGGATGCTTGCCATAGATGCAGGCGAAACGTCAGGAGAGAATGCCTCTAGAACATGGCCATATAGTCTGAAAACACCTACAACAACCCAGTGATTCCGGCCATGAAAGCCTTCGACAATAGATTTTCACTTTGCCAAAGTTGCACAAGCACATACACATACCCCAGGGAATATCCCCTCATTTAGTCCAGGAAAGAAACATACTATATTTTCAGATATCTTGGGAGTTTCAAGATGGGCTTAAGAAGAACCACATGGGCTTTCTCAAGATATTTTTTTTTGTTCATTCGTTCAGTCGTCTCCGACTCTTCGTATCAGGACTTAATGCCTGGGAACACTTCCCAATCCCTATGGGAAAACATTGAGGCTGTGCTAACACCTTTGCCATTGCTCAACCTATTGTCCCATTCCAGGTGGACAGGAGCGAAACCAGCCCCATTAAGACAAGCCCTACCTGTATTACTTTCCTCCATGGGTGGACCAAGGAAACCGCCATGAGACTTCAAATGGTGCAAAGTTAGTTTAATTAAAATTATCACCAAACTTGAGAACCAATCAACAATGGTGGCAGATGGTACGTTTCCATCAACCAGCAAGCAGATCTTAGCTGGCACTGTTTTCGACCAAGCCACACCCAGAGTTGCAAAATCCTTTGTTTTAAATTGATGTCAAATGCTATGAATGTCAGTTTTTGAGAGTCCATGTTCTGCCAGAACATTGAGAGTCCATGTTCTCTTCCTTTGCCCCCTTGTGAGGGGGTTTCAGAGGGGTCACCAAAGACCATCAGAAAACATGTATTTCTGATGGTCTTAAGAGGTTTAGCACTGCTGGTAAATCATCAGCAATTATAAGATCTATCAACCAAAAGGTTGCAAGTTTGAAGCCCCGGGTTGGCGTGAGCTGCCAACTGTCAGCTTAACTCATTGTTTATTTTTGCCTTCAACCTGTCCATGTCTTATTTAGTCCTTTGGCGCTTGGTATGCAGAGCCTCTGAACCCACGTCTTTGTGGGGCTGAAATCACATTGCATTCCCTCCTGATGCTCTCCCATACATGTATTAACCAGCTCCAGTCCTGCTTACCATCCAAAGCCAGGCAAGAGGGGTGTGCTTAAAATGGAAGCATATTTGGGAAATAGAAAATTGTTAGGTTTAATCCTTATCCCCAGTTTTTTCTCTTGTGTGGTCTTATCTAGAATGCCAATCTTAAAGGCAAGGAACTCTCCAATTAGCAATTTGCAAGTAACTCTGGCAGACACTTCGGCCGAAAAATGTCTGAAGTCAGGCTGAGATTGGGAGTTTCTAGATATATAGGGGCCAGAGGTTTAGCAGGGCCGGAGGTTTAGCACAGCTGGTAAATCATCAGCAAATATAAGATCTATCAACCAAAAGGTTGCAAGTTTGAAGCCCCGAGTTGGCATGAGCTGCCAACTGTCAGCCTAGCTCATTGTTTACCTAAGCAATTCAAAAACAGCTTTAGCTGTGATTAGAGAAATTGAGTATCACTAAATAGCGGGGGTGAGGGGTTATGACTCCATAAAGAAAGAAGATCAGAAAATGCTGGGCAACTGAAAGGAATGACGCAGCACCCCCTGGACTCGAGCCCAACCTTCCATGGCACCTCCTTCTGTTCTGTTTATCTGTGTATTGTCTATACAAAGCGGCACTGAATGTTTGCCGTGTATGTGTACTGTGATCTGCCCTGAGTCCCCTTTGGGGTGAGAAGGATGGAATATAAATAAAATGCTATTATTATTATTATTATTATTATTATTATTATTATTATATAACGGAGACTATAATTTAATCCAAAGTGTCCCCTTCCCTGAATCTCATTTTCCTCCCTGCCTTGGTCTCAGGTGCTCCCAAATGCAAGATATTTGGCCAGCATAAAGAGGAGACAAACGGCAGAAACACTTAGGTGGCCTGGGGCGACGTTTCAGGAAGTCAGATGGTATAAATGGAGCAATCAATCTCTTCTTCAGCTCCGTAAGAGAGCTGACTGCACTCTGAAATTCATTTCCGCCACCGGTCTCATCTGCTGGTTTGCCCATTTGATGATGGATGTGGACGTCTTGTTCCTCTACGACACCCTCTCGAGTCTTCTCCTCACAAGCAAAACTTTATTTCTTTGTATGTGTGATTGGCTGAGATCCGTCATCAAATAGACAGAGCATCGCTTTATGCTCATTGGCCTACTATCTTAAACTGGACCCGACTCACTGAATCAATTCGATTTATCTCCATATCGACTCATCATTCAACAATTGATCGACTGTGTAGCCTAGTTAGAAATAACCAACTGGATGCCGGTCTCAGAGCCGTACAATGGCTGTGCATTGCTACCTCATCCATGAAATCATAGAATCATAGATTCATAGAGTTGGAAGAGACCTCATGGACCATCCAGTCCAACCCCATTCTGCCAAGAAATAGGAAAATCGCATTCAAATCACCCCCAAGAGATGGCCAGCCTGTGTTTAAAAGCCTCCAAAGAAGGATCCTCCACCACTCTAATAATAACAGCTATATCTTATCTATAATAATAATAATTAATAACTAGATGCCTATAATATCTATAGGTCTGTAATAATAATATCCATACATCTGTAATAATAATACCTGTGACGGCGTGAGTGGCGCCACCTATGCGTAGAACTGTTAGTTGCAAGATTTAAACTGTTGTCTCATGCTTAATCCTGCCTTTTTACCTTGCCTATGTATAGTTGGATTGATTGGTTATTTATAGCTGTCAATGTTGTTTGCATCAGTTGAATTGCTTTCTCAGCTTAATTGTTTGGCTCCACCTCTTCCTGGAGGAGGGGAGTGCTTCCCTTTTTCATTCCACTATCATATTTTCTACCAGATTGACATGAGTAAGAGACTTGGCTCTAAAAGCCCCTGATTAAGTTACCTCTCAGCACCAATTCTGAGGTTTTTACCCTTGAGACTTATGCTTCATGTTTAGATCAACCTGAACAATGTCGGGAAGTCTCAAGTGCCTTCAAACCAGTTATTTTGGCACCAGAGGAAGGCCTTGTCCCTTCAGATATAGGCCATTGGAATTGGGGTTGTGAATATTCCGATATTCACAGCCATTGAGGAAGGAGGAAACTTGGAAAAGCTTCTCAGCTGCAAACTCTTTGGACCCAAGGCAAACAGAGACTACGATGTATATTTTCCTTCACCCCTTTGAAACTTCCAGTTTATTGCCTTAAAGAGATAACTATTTGTGAACAATAAAATTTATTTTGAGTAATCTACAGTGTTTGGGTCTTTGAGAGTTCCAGTTTCCTAAAGGAGGGCAAGAAGCAATCCCCTGGGGGAAAGATGTCACGTCCATGCCTCTTTCACTAAGAGTTATAGCCCCCCAGGCATGACGGCACAATACCTGTATGTCAATAATAGCTATACATCTATCATGATAATAATACCTATATGCCATTAATAATAATATCTGTGTTTATAATAATAATATCTACATGCCTATAATAATATCTATACATCAATAATAATAATAATAATAATAATAATACCTATATAATATCTTTGAACTGGGTTATATGGCAGTGTGGACTCATGTAACCCAGGGCCCTTCCACACATCCATATAACCCATTGGCTTCAAGGAGACTGAAAAGGGCCTATATTAGGTTGACACTTTGCCACTTCATTTGTGTATTGATAGTATAGAAACCAGATTCTTCTCTTTTCTTTTTTCCCCATTTCTCCACAATGGGCCACAGCAACACATGGCCGGGTACAATTGGTAGAATCATAGAGTTGGAAGAGACCTCATGGGCCATCCAGTCCAACCCCATTCTGCCAAGAAGCAGGAATATTGCATTCAAATCACCCCCAACAGATGGCCATCCAGCCTCTGTTTAAAAGCTTCCAAAGAAGGAGCCTCCACCACACTCCGGGGCAGAGAGTTCCACTGCTGAACGGCTCCCACAATCATGAAGTTCCTCCTAATGTTCAGATGGAATCTCCTTTCTTTTGGTTTGAAGCCATTGCTCCATTGCATCCTAGTCTCCAGGAAAGCAGAAAACAAGCTTGCTCCCTCCTCCCTGTGGCTTCCTCTCACATATTTATACATGGCTGTCATATCTCCTCTCAGTCTTCTCTTCTGAAGGCTAAACATGCCCAACTCCTTAAGCCACTCCTCATAGGGCTTGTTCTCCAGACCCTTGATCCTTTTAGTCGCCCTCCTCTGGACACATTCCAGCTTGTCAATATCTCTCTTGAATTGTGGTGCCCAGAATTGGACATAATATTCCAGGTGTGGTCTAACCAAGGCAGAATAGAGCATGGGGGGCATGACTTCCCTAGATCTAGACACTATGCTCCTCTTGATGCAGGCCAAAATCCCATTGGCTTTTTTTGCTGCTGCATGACATTGTTGGCTCATGTTTAACTTGTTGTCCACGAGGACTCCAAGATCTTTTTCACACGTACTGCTCTCGAGCCAGACATTGTCCCCCATTCGGTATCTTTTCATTTCATTTTTCCTGCCAAAGTGGAGTATCTTGCATTTGTCACTGTTGAACTTCATTTTGTTAGTTTTGGCCAATCGTTTTGAATCCTGCTCCTATCCTCTAGAGAATTGGCTATCCCTCCCAATTTGGTGTCGTCTGCAAACGTGACGATCCTGCCTTCTAGCCCTTCGTCTAAGTCATTAATAAAGATGTTGAACAGGACCTGGCCCAGGACAGATCCCTGCGGCACTCCACTCGTCACTTCTTTCCAAGGTGAAGTGAAAGCATTGGAGAGCACCCTCTGGGTTCGTCCATTTAACCAATTACAGATGGATTTCCTCTCATGTATTTATCCATGGCCCTCATCATGTCTCTTCTCAGCCTTCTCTTCTTCAGGCTAAACATGCCCAGCTCTTTAAGCCGCTCCTCATAGGGCTTGTTCTCCAGACCCTTGATCATTTTAGTCGCCCTCCTCTGGACACATTCCCGATGAACTCATGGCAGGTTTTCATTCTGGAATCATTTTGGAAATGATTGAGTTAATTCTTCGAAATCTATCTAATCCGAATGGTGTGTGTGTGCACATCTCTCTCTAAGTTGCAATACAGGAAGTCGCCTAATCCAATTTTGCTTCCAACTGAGACAAACAATTGGATTAGCTGGTGGGCTGAGATCTTTGCTGTCATTTTTGGCCGGTTGCTCACAAAACCCCTGGAAAAACGGAGCCGTTGCGGTGTCAAAGAACCGCTGCTGGGTTGATCAGAGGAATACATTAACCGGAGATCAAACAAGGCCAATAAATCTCCAGCTACGGGCCCCTCATTATGCGAGATAATTTGAAACTGCCTCTTGGGCATTAGGCAGTTCATTATTTTTGTGTCTGTCAAGGAAGGAAGGAAGGGAGCAAACATGGGGAGGGTGGGGATGGAGAGTGGCTCTTTTAATTGATATCTTAAGCCCTGACAAATTGAGGCAACGTGCTGCAGCTGAGCTGGAAGAGGGGGAAACAATGAGTCAGGCTTCCCAGGAAATAGAGCGGATGCAAAAGAAGGATGCTGCTAAACACTGGCAAGCGCAGTTCATTCAGGAAGGGTAATCGCTTGGCCAGCCCTGAAAAAAAAAGAAAAAGGAAAAGATCGATTTTCTAATTTTATTGTAAGCTAGTCTACGAAACAATAAGCAATGAACGATATGGCTACAAAAACAAGCCAGATAGTGAAGAACAGAACAATTTATTTATTTATTTACAGTATTTATATTCCACCCTTCTCAGGGCGGATTACAATGTACATATACATGGCAAACATTCAATGCCATAGACACACAACATATATAGACAGACACACAGAGGCTATTTAACATTCCAGCTTTTTTTTATGAGGGTATTCTGGCCACCAGGGGAGCTGTCGCTGTGCCATCCATTTGTGACACTGATGAAGACAAGATGTGTTGTTGTTGTTCATTCGTTCAGTCGTCTCCGACTCTTCGTGACCTCATGGACCAGCCCACGCCAGAGCTCCCTGTTGGCCGTCACCACCCCCAGCTCCCTCAAGGTCAGTCCAGTCACTTCAAGGATGCCATCCATCCATCTTGCCCTTGGTCGGCCCCTCTTCCTTTTGCCTTCCACTTTCCCCAGCATAATTGTCTTCTCTAGGCTTTCCTGTCTCCTCATGATGTGGCCAAAGGACTTCAGCTTTGTCTCTAGTCTCCTTCCCTCCAATGAGCAGTTGGGCTTTATTTCCTGGAGGATGGACTGGTTGGATCTTCTCGCAGTCCAAGGCACTCTCAGCACTTTCCTTCAGCACCACAGCTCAAAAGCATCGATCTTCCTCCGCTCAGCCTTCCCTAAGGTCCAGCTCTCACATCCGTAGGTGACTACAGGGAAGACCATGGCTTTGACTAGGCAATAGATCTTTGTTGCCAGTCTGATGTCTCTACTCTTGACTATTTTATCGAGATTGGACATGGCTCTCCTCCCAAGAAGGAAGCGTCTCCTGATTTCCTGGCCACAGTCTGCATCTGCAGTAATCTTTGCACCTAGAAATACAAAGTCTGTCATGGCCTCACGTTTTCTCCCTCTATTTTCCAGTTGTCAGTCATTCTTGTTGCCATAATCTTGGCTTTTTGATGTTTAGCTGCAACCCGGCTTTTGCGCTTTCTTCTTTCACCTTGATTAGAAGGCTCCTCAGCTCCTCCTCACTTTCGGCCATCAGAGTGGTGTCATCTGCATATCTGAGGTTGTTAATGTTTCTTCCAGCCATTTTCACCCCAGCTTTGCATTCCTCAAGCCCCGCACATCCTCGCATGATGTGTTCTGCATACAAGTTAAAAAGGTTGTGTGAGAGGATGCAGCCTTGCCGGACGCCTTTCCCAATCTTGAACCAGTCTGTCGTTCCGTGGTCAGTTCTGACTGTGGCTCCTTGGTCCTTGTACAGATTCCTCAGGAGAGAGGGAAGGGGGCTTGGGATGCCCATCCCACCAAGAACTTACCACAATTTATTATGATGCACACAGTCACAAGACAAGATATGCTGTGGTAAGTTTGTAATATCATCTAGACTGGGGAAAAGACAGTGGTAAAACTGACAATGGCTGGACATGTGCTCAACTGTCTGTAAAAGGTTCCAGAGTGACTGCAGGCTGTGCAGTCTATTACTACTATCTCAGTAGGTGAAGCTGGCTTGGAGTATGGGTGACGGATCTTTCCCACAGATTGCCCCAATCTTATAAATGAGAATTGAAAACAGACATACATTCATTGAGTGATTTCCTCCCATCTTCCCATTCATTGTGTGGGGATGATGGAAATTAAAATAAGGGGTCTTGGATATGACCAGACAACATTCCAAAGACAAATGATGAAAAAAAGGTTAATGTGAGACGAAAGCCAGAGAGATTTCAGGCTTTCTTAATCTGAGCCCATACATTCCATTGTTTCTTTGCTTCAAGCATCTTTTGTTTTCTTGTTGCCTAGCCACACACTCTTGTATGCGTGATGTTGCTCAGCCAGATTGTATGCTCTCCGTGTCCTGGCTTTCATCGATGGAATATCAAAAGGGATGTTGTGAGGTTTCAATACCACCCCACCTCTCCTGTGATGTTGGTGGTTTCTGAAGGACCAACATGCAGCAATGGTTGTGGCCAAACAGATGACAATGCTTTGGGGGTAGTAATCCTGTTGATCTTACATTTTTGTATGTACAAAACAAGATGTTGCCCTAGTTGACTTCACGCAGCTTCTGGGAAATCCATTGGCAAAACACAACTTTGTCCTGCAGAAATACTGAAGCTAACACAGTCTAGAACTAATGCTTGCTTTATATATTAAGAATCAATAGGCTGTAGTAGTTGGCTGGTGAATCAATTAACCAGCTTATCACATTGAGAAATTTCCCATTAGTAGGTCACATCAGTCTCTTTTTAATTGGGCCAAACTTCCCACACAGAACCCCATGCCTTGAAGCAACTTGCTGGCACGAATCTCCCTCCTTACTTACTTACTTACTTAGGCGATCCCTCGTTGGCCGAGTAGGATAGTCTTCCAGGATCAGAATTCTTGTGAGTCTGTAGGTGACTATGGAGCCCTATTCTTGATCTGCATCTTCTTCTGCAGTGAAGGCATTGGTTTCCAGGTGGAAGGAGGTCCCGGTCAGGGTTGGCTTGACACACCTTCCTCTTGGCACGTTTCTCTCTTTCACCCACCATTCGTGCCTCTTCAAATTCTGCAGCACTGCTGGTCACAGCTGACCTCCAGCTGGAGCACTCAAGGGCCAGGGTTTCCCAGTTCTCAGTGTCTGTGCCAGAGTTTTTAAGGTTGGCTTTGAGCCCATCTTTCAATCTCTTTTCCTGTTCTTCAACATTTCTTGAGTTCGGAGTAGAGCAACTGCTTTGGGAGACGGTGGTCAGGCATCCGGACAACGTGGCCGGTCCAGCGGAGTTGATGGCGGAGGACCATCGTTTCAATGCTGGTGGTCTTTGCTTCTTCCAGCACGGTGACATTTCTCCGCCTATCTTCCCAAGAGATTTGCAGGATTTTCCGGAGGCAGCGCTGATGGGATTGTTCCAGGAGTGGCATGTGACGTCTGTAGACAATCCATGTTTTGCAGGCATATAGCAGGGTTGGGAGGACAACAGCTTTATAAAGAAGCATCCTGGTATCCCTACAGATGTCCCGGTCCTCAAACACTCTCTGCTTCATTCAGAAAAATGCTGCGCTCGCAGAGCTCAAGTGGTGTTGTATTTCAGTGTCAATGTTGACTTTGGTAGAGAGGTGGCTGCCAAGGTAATGGAGGACCTCCTTGCAGCAACACCAGTGGCCAGATACTGGTCAAAGGACATTTAATCAACTACCAAGCTTGCAAACTCTATTTTGTCCGTTTGTTAAAAAGTTGTTAAAAATGTAATGCAATTGTCTGGTTGATACTGATATGATAAATAAATAAATATATGTCTTAAGTCTTCAGAGCAGCTCCATCTTCAATATGACATCCTTTCCCATATTTAAACATGGCTCTTGTGTCACCTCCGAAGCATCCCTCGAATGCCGCAGTAGTAATTGACTCTCTTTTCTCTATTTGAAAGGTGAAAGAGCCTCCTGGTTTCATGGGTCGTTTTGCTCCATTGAATCAGTGTTCGAGTTCCTTATTGGATTTTTATTACGGCTCGAATTGACAGCGAAAACGACTAGGATAGACTTAAAAATGGGAAGGAAATGCAGGTTCCTAATAAATAGGTCACCAAAGGTTCTCCCGTTTCATAGGAAGGAAGCTGTCTCCCGTATTACGCCGGCTGTAAAAGATGATTAAAACGGCAGCGAGACAGGAAACTGATAATTTGATTTATTGCCTTAATGGCAACGATTCATGAATAAATAATAGGCCGGGTTATGTTATCTCTTGTAAAATAAAGACGGAAAGGCGGGGAGGGAGATGGGAAGACCGGCCGTTTCTCTAACGAATGTCCACACAAATGAGATGCGGAGTCCAGTTTGCTGCATTTCGTAGGTTTCTAAAAGGTTATGGCAGCCTTTCTCAACCTGGGGGTCAAGACCCCTGGGGTGGTCGTGAGGGGGTGTCAAAGGGGTTGCCAAAGACCATCAAAAATACAGAATTTTCTGTTGGTCATGAGGTTCTGTGTGGGAAGTCTGGCCCAATGCTATCGTTGATGGGGTTCAGAATGCTCTTTGATTTTAGGTGAACTATAAATCCCGGCAACTACAACTCCCAAATGTCAAGTCCATTTTCCCCAAACTCCACCAGTGTTCATATTTGGGCATATGGAATATTTGTGCCAAGTTTGGTCTAGTTCCATCATTGTTTGAGTCCACAGTGCTCTCTGGATGTAGGTGAACTACAACTCCAAAACTCAAGGACGATGCCCACCGAACCCTTCCAATATTTTCTGTGGGTCATGGGAGTTCTGTGTGCCAATTCCATCGTTAGTGGAGTTCAGAATGAACTTTGATTGTAGGTGAACTCTCTGGAGATAGGTGAACTACAACTCCAAAACTCAAGGTCAGTGCCCACCAAACCCTTCAAGTAGTTTCTGTGGGTCATGGGAGTTCTGTGTGCCAATTCCATCGTTAGTGGAGTTCAGAATGAACTTTGATTGTAGGTGAACTCTCTGGAGGTAGGTGAACTACAACTCCAAAACTCAAGGTCAATGCTCACCAAACCCTTCCAATATTTTCTATGCATCATGGAAGTTCTGTGTGCCAGTTCCTTCGTTAGTGGAGTTCAGAATGCACTTTGATTGTAGGTGAACTCTCTGGAGGTAGGTGAACTACAACTCCAAAACTCAAGGTCAATGCTCACCAAACCCTTCCAATATTTTCTATGCATCATGGAAGTTCTGTGTGCCAGTTCCTTCGTTAGTTGAGTTCAGAATGCACTTTGATTGTAGGTGAACTCTCTGGATGTAGGTGAACTACAACTCCAAAACTCAAGATCAATGCCCACCAAACCCTTCCAGTATTTTCTGTGGTCCTGGGAGTTCTGTGTGCCACTTCCATCATTAGTGGAGTTCAGAATGCACTTTGATTGTAGGTGAACTCTCTGGAGGTAGGTGAACTACAACTCCAAAACTCAAGATCAATGCCCACCAAACCCTTCCAATATTTTCTGTGTGTCATGGGAGTTCTGTGTGCCAATTCCTTCATTAGTGGAGTTCAGAATGCACTTTGATTGTAGGTGAACTCTCTGGATGTAGGTGAACTACAACTCCAAAACTCAAGGTCAATGCCAACCAAACCCTTCCAGTATTTTCTGTGGGTCATGAGAGTTCTGTGTGCCTAGTTTGTTCAATTCCATTGTTGGTGGAGTTCTGAATGCTCTTTGATTGTAGGTCAGAGTAAAATACTGGAAGGTTTTGGTGGGTTTGGTGGACATTGACCTTGAGTTTTGGAGTTGTAGTTCACCTGCATCCATTGAGCACTGTGGACTCAAACAATGATAGATCTTGACCAAACTTGGCACGAATACTCAATATGCCCAAATGTGAACACTGGTGGAGTTTGGGGGAAATAGATCTTGATATTTTGGAGCTGTAGTTGCTGGGATTTATAGTTCACCTGCAATCAAAGAGCATTCTGAATCCCACCAACGATAGAATTGGGTCAAACTTCCCACACAGAACTTAGAACCCCCATGACCAACAGAAAATAATGTGTTTTCTGGTGGTCTTTGGCGACCCCTCTCACATCCCCTCGCGACCCATCCGGGGTCCCGACCCCCAGGTTGAGAAACGCTGTTGTAGGTGAACTATAAATCTGAGCAACTACAACTCCCAAATGACAAAATCAATCCTCTCCTCAACCCCACCAATATTCAAATGTGGGTGTATGGAGTATTTGTGCCAAATTTGGTCCAGTGAATGAAAACCTATCTTGCATATTAGATATTTACATGACGATTCATAACAGTAGCAAAATTACAGTTATGGAAATAGTAAGGAAAATAATGTTATGGTTGGGGGCCACCACAAAGTGAGGAACTGTGTTAAGGGGCTGCGGCACTAGGAAGGTTGGGTTATGGGAAGAGCTTGTTTCTCGTTGCTTAGTGGTCTGTGTCTCCCTTTTATCTCCAGGAGGACAGACAGCTTAACTAAAAGCCATTCACCTCCCATTAGCATTACATCCAGGAAAGGACGGAGGAGAATTGATCACCGGCCCATCAATAAACCTGGCCAAAGAAATCACTAAAAGCTTCCTTGAGACTCCTTCCTCCCCTCCTGGCTCTCCATCCATCCTCCTTGCTCCCTCCCTCCCTCCTTGGCTTTTAATTATTTAAGAGCATGTCTGTTTTACAAGGGAAGCCATGGACGAATCCGTCACAGAAATGACAGCTCACTTGAGATGAAAAGGAGAATAGTTGGTTGGAAAGAGGAACACCATGGGTTTGGGTTTGAGAACAAATCCACGAATTGTAGGGTGCATCTACATCAGGCATGGGTAAACTTTGGCCCTCCAGGTGTTTTGGACTTCAGCTCCCACAATTCCTAACAGCTTCAGGCCCTTTCCAGGGCCTGAAGCTGTTAGGAATTGTGGGAGTTGAAGTCCAAAACACCTGGAGGGCCAAAGTTTGCCCATGCCTGATCTACGTTATACAATTAATGCCATTTGGCATCACTTTAATTGCTATGTCTCAATGCTACGTAGTCATAGAATCACAGAATCAAAGAGTTGGGAGAGACCTCATGGGCCATCCAGTCCAACCCCATTCTGCCAAAAAGCAGGAATATTGCATTCAAAGCACCCCCGGCAGATGGCCCACTGCTGAACAGCTCTCACAGTCAGGAAGTTCTTCCTAATGTTCAGGTGGAATCTCCTTTCCTGGAGTTTGAAGCACTCCTGACAGATGGCCATCCACCCTCTGTTTAAAAGCTTCCAAAGAAGGAGCCTCCACCACACTCCGGGGCAGAGAGTTCCACTGCTGAACGGCTCTCACAGTCAGGAAGTTCTTCCTCATGTTCAGATGGAATCTCCTCTCTTGTAGTTTGAAGCCATTGTTCCTTTGCGTCCTAGTCTCCAGGGAAGCAGAAAACAAGCTTGCTCCCTCCTCCCTGTGGCTTCCTCTCACATATTTATACATGGCTATCATATCTCCTCTCAGTCTTCTCTTCTTCAGGCAAAACATGCCCAACTCCTTAAGCCGCTCCTCATAGGGCTTGTTCTCCAGACCCTTGATCATTTGAGTCGCCCTCCTCTGGACACATTCCAGTTTGTCAATATCTCCCTTCAATTGTGGTGCCCAGAATTGGACACAATATTCCAGGTGTGGTCTAACCAAGGCGGAATAGAGCATGGGGAGCATGACTTCCCTAGATCTAGACATTATGCTCCTATTGATGCAGGCCAAAATCCCTTTGGCTTTTTTTTTGCCACCACATGACATTGTTGGCTCATGTTTAACTTGTTGTCCACGAGGACTCCAAGATCTTTTTCACACGTACTGCTCTCGAGCCAGGCATTGTCCCCCATTCTGTATCTTTGCATTTCGTTTTTCCTGCCAAAGTGGAGTATCTTCCATTTGTCACTGTTGAACTTCTTTTTGTTAGTTTTGGCCCATCTTTGGAAAGAAGGAGGAAAGGAGGGAGCGGGAAGAAAGAAAAAGGAGGGAGGAAAGAAAGAAAGAAAGAAAGAAAGAAAGAGAAAAGGGAAAGGGAAAAGGTGTGAGGGGAGGCGCTGAAAGAAAGAGAAAGAAGGCAAGAGACAGGAAGCGAAGAAAGAAAGAAAGAAAGAAAGAAAGAAAGAAAGAAAGGACGGCAGAAGGGTGGGAAATGAGAAAAAGAAAGGAAAGAAAGAAAAACGGGAAGCATATGAGGAGAAGCAAGGGAAGAAGAAAAGAGGGAAAAGATGTGTGAGGAAAAAGGAGGAAGGAAAGAAAGAGCCACAAAGAGATATGTCATCAGGTTCAATTTAACAATGACAACGATGTGACGGACTTCCCTGTTCAGGTCTTGCAAATACAGGTCAGCGATGCAAAACAAGCAGGACGTCCATGAGCTTACTGCAACCACACATAATTTCCGACTTCTAGTAGGATCATTTTATTTTAATTACTGAGCAGAGCTGGAAAACAGGTCACTAATGCCTAATGATCATTAGAGTTAATCATTGTTCCCGGCAGCAGTTGCAGTTTTCGGAATACGACTGGCAAATGAAAGAACATGATTGGCCGCGGTATTTCCACAAAACGACCCTGGATGTTTAAGGCTACAAGGCCACTGTATATTACATTATGGTCATGTCTTCTATTTCCTTTGACTTAACTAATTTCCACCTGGCCTGCAATGCACTCAAGGAGTGTGATAAGGATAATTGAAAATTCAGTGTTGACTAACTAAAATCTACAAATTGGAGCACACCAGAGTTATATTTTAAAGCAAGGCAAAACCACTGTTAGGAAATCGGTTGTTGTTGGTTTTTTTGGGCTATATGGCCATGTTCTAGAGGCACTCTCTCCTGACGTTTTGCCTGCATCTATGGCAAGCATCCTCAGAGGTAGTGAGGTCTGTTAGTAACATGGGAAGCTACATCATCCTTAATTGGATCAATGTATTGTTGAAGGCTTTCATGGCCGGAATCACTGGGTTGTTGTAGGTTTTTTCAGGCTATATGGCCATGATCTAGAAGCATTCTCTCCTGACGTTTTGCCTGCATCTAGCATCCTCAGAGGTAGTGAGGTCTGTTAGTAACACGGGAAGCTACATTATTCTTAATTGGAACAATGTATTGTTGAAGGCTTTCATGGCTGGAATGATTGGGTTGTTGTAGGTTTTTTCGGGTTATATGGCCATGGTCTAGAGGCATTCTCTCCTGACGTTTCGCCTGCATCTGTGGCAAGCATCCTCACTACCTCTGAGGATGCTTGCCACAGATGCGGGTGAAATGTCAGGAGAGAATGCCTCTAGACCATGGCCATATAGCCCGAAAAAACCTACAACAACCCACTTAATTGGATCCTTGGCCCATCCAGGCCAATATTGTCAACAAAGACTGGCAACCATGGTCTCCTCACTTCTTTCAAGCAGGTTTTTTCCCCCTAGCATTGCTTTGAGATGCAGAGGATTTAACGTTGGTTGGCTCTCCACATTTTCAGGCTTACTTTTTCCACATTTGATCATTATTATTTGTGGTATTGATTAATACATTCTCTTTAGAAATCTCTCGGTCCTCTGATAGAAAATGGCCACAGCATTGCCCTGGAGGACCTAGAGATTCCTAGAGAAGGATTCAATTTGGGATGAATAAATAAATGGCAGTTTTAAAATTCATGGTTTTCCCATTTTCACAGCAATCCTGCACCACAACTACCATGGAAGTACAGTAGAATCTTGCTTATCCGATCTTCGCTTATCCGACATTCCATCTTATCCAACACTCTTATCCAATGACCCACATTTCCTCCAGCATTTCCCCTTCAATTAAAGGAGTGCTCCCCAATTCTCTCTCCATTCCCAATAAGTGACAAATGCAAGATACTCCACTTAGGCAGAAAAAACGAAATGCAAAGATACAGAATGGGGGACAATGCCTGGCTCGAGAGCAGTATGTGTGGGAAAGATCTTGGAGTCCTCGTGGACTCCAAGATGATAAAGAACTTTCTTAAACATGAGCCAACAATGTGACGTGGCGGCAAAAAAGCCAGTGGGATTTTGGCCTGCATCAATAGGAGCATAGTGCCTAGATCTAGAGAAATAATGCTCCCCATGCTCTATTCTGCTTTGGTTAGACCACACCTGGAATATTGTGTCCAATTCTGGGCACCAAAATTCAAGAGAGATATTGACAAGCTGGAATGTGTCCAGAGGAGGGCGACTAAAATGATCAAGGGTCTGGAGAACAAGCCCTATGAGGCGCGGCTTAAGGAGCTGGGCATGTTTAGCCTGAAGAAGAGAAGGATGAGAGGAGATATGTTAGCCATGTATAAATATGTGAGAGGAAGTCACAGGGAGGAGGAGGGAGCAAGCTTGTTTTCTGCTTCCTTGGAGACTAGGACGAGGAACAATGGCTTCAAACTACAAGAAAGGAGATTCCATGAGGAAGAACTTCCTGACTGTGAGAGCCGTTCAGCAGTGGAACTCTCTGCCCCAGAGTGTGGTGGAGGCTCCTTCTTTGGAAGCTTTTAAACAGAGGCTGGATGGCCATCTGTCAGGGTTCTTTGAATGCAATATTCCTGCTTCTTGGCAGAATGGGGTTGGACTGGATGGCCCATGAGGTCTCTTCCAACTCTAGGATTCTATGTGGTCTAACCAAGGCAGAACAGAGCATGGGGAGTATGACTTCCCTGGATCTAGACCCTAGAGTCCTATTGATGCAGACCAAAATTCCACTGGCTTTTTTTGCCACCGCATCACATTGTTGGCTCATGTTCACCTTCCTCCCCATGAGGACTCCAAGATCTTTTCCACACGTACTGCTCTCGAGCGAGGCATTGTCCCCCATTTTGTATCTTTGCATTTCGTTTTTCCTGCCAAAGTGGAGTATCGTGCATTTGTCCCTGTTGAACTTCATTTTGTTAGTTTTGGCCCATCTCTCTAATGTCAGATAAGCAAGACTCCACTGTATATGCATATGACACATTGAAATTAGATATAACTCTTCCATAATGGTGTGACTCAGAACTAGATATCTTCCTCTTAGTTAAGGAGCATTCCTTAGTCCAGCCCTCCTTCTGAGTCTTCTCTTTTCAAAGCTAAACATACCCAATTTCCCTCAGTTGTTTCCCATGCAATATATAAAGCTGAGTTGTTGTAGGTTTCTTCGGGTAATATGGCCATGTTCTAGAGGCATCAAGGTGGTCAGTTGAAACATTCACACCTAGCTCCAACAGACAAGAGTCCTTTGTCTCACCTTGGTCATTCCACAGATATATATACTAGGGCTGGGCGGTTTCGTTTCGTTAATTCGTAATTCGTTAAAAATTCGTTATTTTTTGTTAACGAAGCGATAACGAACCATTCTGGAGCAACTTAAAAACTAAACGAATTTTTCAATTCGTTTCGTAAATGCTTCTTATTTCGTTATGTATTCGTTTCGTTATTGGTTTGAGGTCGTTTTGTTATTATTTCCGCATGTCTGGGGCAAGTTTTATAGTTGTTTTTTGTTTAATTAGTGAAAAAAAATTATAATATCACACCAACAGTCAACAACAGAGGGAGAGGGAAGCTTCAGAAGTTTTTTTAGCGTATTGCGCGATCGCGGCCGCTATTAACGAATCGATTCGTTATTGTTTCGTTATTGTTTTGTAATTTTTTTTACCATTTACGAAATTTCGTAAATATCGAACTTTTTTTAAGGAAAATTTCGGAATTCTTTTAAATATCGAAACGCAAAAAACCCCAAAAAACGAATTGATTTTAGAAACAAAATTTTCCGTTGTTACCCAGGCCTAATATATTCCCATTTTCCTAGTTCCAACAGACCTCACTACCTCTGAGGATGCTTGCCATAGATGCAGGCGAAACGCCAGGAGAGAACGCCTCTAGACCATGGCCATATAGCCCGAAAAAACCTACAACAAACCAAGTTCCTTCTTCTTTACCAAAATCCCAGCAATGTGCTGTTTTGAAGTATTTTTTGGACAGGGATCTCATATTGTGAAAACATCACCTTATGGAAATTTTTGTCTTTGATTCATTTTATTATATCTTACTCAGAGCAAAAAGATGGAACCTTTGTGATGCAATTGTAATGAGAAAATTGTAAAAATTAATTAATTAATTAAAAGAAGTTGAATTTGAGCAATTGCAACAAAATTCTCTACCTTTCCAAGAGTCTTCCAACGCTCAAATAGCAGAGAGAAATGCTTTACAGTGTGTTTTCCCTCTCTGCCACGTCCGTGCTATATTTATATTTTTATACCATCCCATGCTTAAAACGTTTGCTTATTTTTTTTTGTCCATGCCATTTCCCTTAATTGCAACCAGGGAGCAAGATTATGTAATCCCAATATGGGTTTGTTTCTCTTCCTTGCATTGCACTGGACTCTTTGTTTGAAGGCAAACTTGCTCAGGGCGAAAACGGTCTTTTACAGTAATAGGGAAGGAGAGAGTGCTTCTCGCTTTCTGGAAAGTCTTCTCTTGTGAAGAAGCATCTCCTTGTTTTAATCGTATTATATCAAATGACCAGCCACTGCCAGAAGGGACAGAGAGTTTCATCTATGCTGATGATCGTGCCATTACCGCTCAAGCAGGGAGCTTTGAGATGGTAAAACATATGGCCATGTTCTAGAGGCATTCTCTCCTGACGTTTCGCTTGCATCTGTGGCAAGCATCCTCAGAGGTAGTGAGGTCTGTTGGAACTAGGAAAATGGGTTTATATATCTGTGGAAAAACCAGGGTGGGACAAAGGACTCTTGTCCGCTGGAGCTAATTATGAATGTTTCAACTGACCACCTTGATTAGCATTTGATAGCCTGGAAGTGCCTGGAGCAATCTTTTGTTGAGAGGTGATTAGATGTCCCTGATTGTTTTCTCTCTGCTGTTTTGCTGTTTTAATTCTAGAGTTTTTTTTAATACTGGTAGACAGATTTTGTTCATTTTCATGGTTTTGTCCCACCCTGGTCTTTCCACAGATATATAAACCCAATTTTCCTAGTTCCAACAGACCTCACTACCTCTGAGGATGCTTGCCATGGATGCAGGCAAAACGTCAGGAGAGAATGCCTCTAGAACATGGCCCTATAGCCCGAAAAAACCTACAACAACCCAATGCCTCCACCTTCGTAACTCCTCAACAGATGGCAGTACTGGTATGCGGCACGTACTGGCTTGTTCAGAAGACTCTCGTCTACAGTTCCATTTTGGCAGGAAGCCTTAGCATTGAGCGATTGTGTTGTTAAAGTTCAAAGTATGGAATCCTACGCAGACGGTCGGTCAATGTGACTTAAGCAATGTGTAGTCTTTGAATTCTTGACAGCAGAAGGTGTCACCCCAAAGGAGATTCATCAGAGAATGCAAGCTGTTTGTGGTGATTGTATTTGATGGAGATGAGCACCACACCCCAGAGTCGGACACGACTGGACTTAATGTCAGGGGAAAACCTTTACCTTTATTGTTGTAATATGCAGTGGTTTTATTTATTTATCGTGTCAGTAGCAACCAGACGATTGTATTACATTTGGTGTTGCCACAAGAAGGTCCTCCATGGTGCATGTGGCAGGGCTCAGGGTGCATTGCAGCAGGTGGTCAGTGGTTTGCTCCTCTCCACACTCGCATGTCGTGGATTCCACTTTGTAGCCCCATTTCTGAAGGTTGGCTCTGCATCTTGTGGTGCCAGAGCGCAGTCTGTTCAGCGCCTTCCAAGTTGCCCAGTCTTCTGTGTGCCCAGAAAGGAGTCTCTCATTTGGTATCAGCTATTGGTTGAGGTTCTGGGTTTAAGCCTGCCACTATTGGACTCTCACTTGCTGAGGTGTTCCAGCGAGTGTCTCTGTAGATCTTATTTCTTGATTTAAGTCGTTGACGTGCTTGCTGATACCCTAACAAGGGATGAGCTGGAGATGTCTCTGCCTTGGTCCTTTCACTATTGGCTGCTACTTCCCGGCGGATGTCAGGTGGTGCGATACCGGCTAAGCAGTGTAATTTCTCCAGTGGTGTAGGGTGCAGACACCCTGTGATAATGCGGCATGTCTCATTAAGAGCCACATCCACTGTTTTAGCATGGTGAGATTTGTTCCACACTGGGCATGCATACCCAGCAGCAAAGTAGCATAGCTCAAGGGCAGATGTCTTCACTGTGTCTGGTTGTGATCTCCAGGTTGTGCCAGTCCGCTTTCGTATGATATTGTTTCTAGCACCCACTTTTTGCTTGATGTTCAGACAGTGCTTCTTGTAGGTCAGAGCACGGTCCAGAGTGACTCCCAGGGATTTGGGTGCGCTGCAATGCTCCAGTGGGATTCCTTCCCAGGTGATCCTCAGAGCTCAGGATGCTTGTCTGTTCTTAAGGTGAAAGGCACATGTCAGAAGCAACCAGAAGTATGCAGTGGTTCATCAAATAAATATTGTCTGGATTGTGTCTGTCCTCTGAATAGCAATTGCTAGAGAAAATGGCTACCCATGTTTTCAATAGTAGGAGAAAAACAGGATTGTTTGGTTCATTGTAGAAGGTCAAGGGATCATCTTACAACTTGCTACAATATTTATGTTTTTTTAAAAAAATGTGACGTCCTTTACTGCAGCCTCTGTTTCCACAACACCGCCAGTTTCTCACCCACACCTTCTCATCTCAGTGGACAAAACAGCTCATCAGATCAGAAAGTTGTGTTGGTAAAAATAGATGCTTCCTCCCTTTCTGCCATGTCCCCAGCTCAGCTTGGTCACAATAGACTACAGTAAGGGTTCAGGAAGCTTGGAAGACGTAAACTACTAATTTTCCATAACAAATGTGTTTAAAGTGTGCAGAAATAGAGGTTTTAGGAGTCGGAAAATGCGAATAATAAATAAATAAATAAATTGTGGCAAGTCCTTGGTGGGATGGGCATCCCAAGCCCCCTTCCCTCTCTCCTGAGGAATCTGTACAAGGACCAAAGAGCAACAGTCAGGACTGACCACGGAACAACAGACTGGTTCAAGATTGGGAAAGGCGTACGGCAAGGCTGCATCCTCTCACCCAACCTCTTTAACTTGTATGCAGAACACATCATGTGAGGATGTGCGGGGCTTGATGAATGCAAAGCTGGGGTGAAAATTGCTGGAAGAATCATTAACAACCTCAGATATGCAGATGACACCACTCTGATGGCCGAAAGCGAGGAGGAGCTGAGGAGCCTTCTAATCAAGGTGAAAGAAGAAAGCGCAAAAGCCGGGTTGCAGCTAAACATAAAAAAACCCCAAGATTATGGCAACAAGAATGATTGACACCTGGGACATAGAGGGAGAAAACGTGGAGGCCGTGACAGACTTTGTATTTCTAGGTGCAAAGATGACTGCAGATGCAGACTGTGGCCAGGAAATCAGAAGACGCTTCCTTCTTGGGAGGAGAGCAATGGCCAGTCTCGATAAAATAGTAAAGAGTAGAGACATCAGACTGGCAACCAAGATCCATTGCCTAGTCAAAGCCATGGTCTTCCCTGTAGTAACCTACGGATGTGAGAGCTGGACCTTAGGGAAGGCTGAGCAAAGGAAGATCGATGCTTTTGAGCTGTGGTGTTGGAGGAAAGTCCTGAGAGTGCCTTGGACTGCGAGAAGATCCAACCAGTCCATCCTCCAGGAAAGAAAGCCCGACTGCTCACTGGAGGGAAGGAGACTAGAGGGAAAGCTGAAGTCCTTTGGCCACATCATGAGGAGACAGCAAAGCCTAGAGAAGGGAATTATGCTGGGGAAAGTGGAAGGCAAAAGGAAGAGGGGCCGACCAAGGGCAAGATGGATGGATGGCATCCTTGAAGTGACTGGACTGACCTTGAAGGAGCTGGGGGTGGTGACGGCCGACAGGGAGCTCTGGCGTGGGATGGTCCATGAGGTCACGAAGAGTCGGAGACGACTGAACGAATGAACAACAACCACAGGAGTTGGAAAATGCAAATTCAAGCTTGCTCGTATATAGATTTGTTGGTTTGTATGACAAAAGCTCCTACATGGCTTGATGGATCTGGACCAAACTTGGCACACAGACCCTACAATACCCACCTTAAAATAATTGTAGGGTTTCAACTACAAAAACTAAAGAAACAGAAGTATGCCAGAGATTTTAAAGTTGGCTTTGATCCCATCTTTAAATCTCTTTTCCTGTCCACCAACATTCCGTTTTCCATTTTCCATTTTTGAGTTCGGAGTAGAGCAACTGCTTTGGGAGACGGTGGTTGTGCTTCCGGACAACATGGCTGGTCCAGCGGAGTTGATGGCGGAGGACCATGACTTCAATTCTGGTGGTCTTTGCTTCTTCCAGGACGCTGACGTTTGTCCGCCTGTCTTCCCAAGAGATTTACAGGATTTTCTGGAGGCAACGCTGATGGAATCGTTCCAGGAGTTGCATGTGACGTCTGTAGACAGTCCAATTTTGGCAGGCGTATATCAGGGTTAGGAGGACAATAGCTTTATAGACAAGCACCTTGGTATCCCTACGGATGTCCCGGTCCTCAAACACTCTCTGCTTCATTCAGAAAAATGCTGCACTTGCAGAGCTCAGGCGGTGTTGTATTTCGATGTCGATGTTGACTTTGGTGGAGAGGTGGCTGCCAAGGGAGCAGAAATGGTCAACATTTTCTAATGTTACACCATTAAGCTGTATCTCTGGCATTGGAAAGGGATTTGCTGGTGACTGCTGGAAGAGCACTTTGGTTTTCTCGATGTTCAATGACAGGCCGAGCTTCTTGTATGCTTCTGCGAAGGTTTGGTTTGTAGGTCTTCTTCTGAATGCGCACAGACGACATTGTCATCAGCATACTGGAGTTCTATAACAGATGTTGTTGTAACCTTGGTTTTGGCTTTCAGTCTGCTGGGGTTAAACAGCTTGCCATCTGTCCGATAAATGATTTCCACTCCGGTGGGAAGCTTCCCATCAACAAGGTGAAGTATCATAGCGATGAAGATGGAGAATAGAGTTGGGGCAATAACACATCCCTGTTTGACACCAGATTCCACTTTAAATGGGTCACTTTGGGAGCCACTGCAGTCCAGGACTGTTGCCAACATGTCATGGAGGAGCTGCAGAATGTTCACAAATTTGTTAGAGCACCCAATTTTTTGGAGGATGGTCCAGAGGGCACCGCGATTCACTGTGTCGAATGGAAAGCAAGACCTATGAGGAACAAGACCTATGAGGAGCAACTTAAAGAGCTGGGCATGTTTATGCTGAGAGGAGACATGATGAGGGCCATGGATCAACATGTGAGGGGAAGTCATAGGGAAGAGGGAGCAGGCTTCCTTTCTGCTTTCCTGGAGACTAGGATGCAATGGAACAATGGCTTCAAACTACAGGAAAGGGCATTCCACATGAACATGAGGAAGAACATCCTGACTGTGAGAGCTGTTCAGCAGTGGAACTCTCCGCCCCCGAGTGTGGTGGAGCCTCCTTCTTTGGAGGCTTTGAAACAGAGGCTGGGTGGCCATCTGTCAGGGGTGATTTGAATGCAATTTTCCTGCTTCTTGGCAGAATGGGGTTGGACTGGATGGCCCATGAGGTCTCTTCCAACTCTTTGATTCTATAATTAGGAAAGGGAAAGTGGGATCAAAAGATGAAGGGAAGAAAGGAAAAGAAGGGGAAGGGGAAGGGGAAGGGGAAGGGGAAGGGGAGGGGAGGAAGGAAGGAAGGAAGGAAGGAAGGAAGGAAGGAAGGAAGGAGAGGGGAAGTAGGGGAAGAAGGAAAGAAAGGAAGACAAGAGAGAGGAAAGTTGTATGAGGGAAATGGAGGAAGGAAGGAAAGGGCCACAAAGAAAATGCAAACCCATGCAATGCTGTGCATATACTCTAGTTTCCAGTATACAAAGGAAACTCTTCAACCAAAGGTCAACTCCAGAGTCCCAAATTCATGAAGACATGGGGATTGACTTCAATCACAACTGGAAACTCACAGGGTAAATGTACTTCATAAGCACCGAACATGATGTTCCACACACCTTGAAATGGATAACTTTGCCTCATTGTCTACTCAAAATGTAAATAAACCAAGCACAGGACCCAACACTCTTTTCCTTCCAGTGGCTGCTTGTTTACAATTAACTATTTGCCATTGATTTCTCAACCCCAAAATAAAGTAGTTGCAGATTCCTTTTGAACAATATTTTCTAAGAAAATCCCGCGATAGACTTGCCACAGGGTCACCATAAGTCAACAATGCTTCAGAAGTACAGAATGGCATATTCCCCCCCCCCCCCCCCCCCCGGCAGTAAAACCTGTCCCAGGGCATCTTCTTGTTTATATTAACCTTCCAGGTGCCCATAAACAAGATGAGCTCCAAGAAGGAGGTTTCTAAGGACACTTTTTATACAAAGTTGTTTGGTATTCAGTGCAAATATTATTGTTCTCCTGAACAGGAAGGTGACAACCGTGACTTTTATCTAATACAGTGTTTTTCCTTTCTCATTGCAAGAAAATACGGGGGCCGTTTTTATTTTCTATTTTAGATACAACAGCAAGGGAGAAGGAAATATAAATAGAAAGCTATTTCGAGCAGGTATGGGCAAACCCAGGCCCAGGGGCCAGATGCAGCCCCTTGAGCTCCTTTCTCAGGCCCTCCTCCTATCATTCCTTCTCTCTTTCCTTCCTCCTTTCCTTCCATTCTTCCCTTCCACCATTTCCTCATTCTCTCCCTTTTGTCTTTCCTTTCTCCTTACCACCCTCCCCTCCCTCTTTCTCTTTCCATCCATCCCTTCCACCTTTCCGTCCTCCCTCCCTTCCTTCCCTTTTGTCTTTCTTTCCTTCTCTCTTTCCTTTATCCTTTCCTTCCTTTTCTTCATCCCTTTCTTCCTTCCTTCTCTTTTCCTTCTTCCTTCTTTCCCTTCCTTCCTTCCTTCTTTCCATCCTTTCCTTCCACTGTTTCATCTTTCCGTCCCTTTCGTCCTTTGTTCCTTCCCTCTTTCCTCCTGCTTTCCTTCTCTCCCTCTTTGTCCTTCCATCCTTCCCTTCCTCCCTTTTGTCCTCCCTTCCCTTTTCTTCCTCCTTGCCTTCCTTCCTTCCATCCATCCTTTCCTTCCACTGTTTCATCTTCCCTTCCCTTTCGTCCTTTGTTCCCTCTTTCCTCTTGCTTTCTCTTTTTGTCCTCCCTCCCTCCCTCCCTCCCTCCCTTCCTTCCACCCATCCTTCTCTTTTTCCTTCCCTTCCTTCCATCCTACCCTTCCACACTTCCACCCTCCTTCCCTTTGGTCTTTCCTTTCCTCTTTCTCCCCCCTTCCCTCACTCCCCCTTTCTCCTTCTATCCTTCCCTTCCTTTTGTCCTTCCTTCCTTCCTTCTCTCTTTCCTTCCATCCTTCCCTTCCACCCTTTCATCCTTCATTCCCTTTTGTCTTTCCCTCCCTTCCTCTTTCTCCCTCCTTCCCTCACTCCCATTCTCCTTCCATCCGTTTCCTTCCTTTTGTCCTTCCTTCTCTCTTTCCTGCAATCCTTCCCTTCCACCCTTTCATCTATCCTTCCCTTTTGTCTTTCCCTCCCTCTTTCTCCCTCCTTCCCTCACTCCCTCTTTCTCCTTCCATCCTTCCTTTCCTTCCTTCTCTCTTTCCTTCCTCCTTTCCTTCCTTCCATCCTTCCCTTCCACCCTTCCTTCCCTTTTGTCTTTCCTTCTCTTTCCCCCTCCTTTCCTCATTCCCTCTTTCTTCTTCAATCCTTCCCTTCCTTCCTTTTGTCTTTCCTTCCTCCTCTTTCCTTCCTTCTTCCCTTCCATCCATCCTTCTCTTTCCCCCTCCTTTCCTCATTCCCTCTTTCTTCTTCAATCCTTCCCTTCCTTCCTTTTGTCTTTCCTTCCTCCTCTTTCCTTCCTTCTTCCCTTCCATCCATCCTTCTCTTTCCCCCTCCTTTCCTCATTCCCTCTTTCTTCTTCAATCCTTCCCTTCCTTCCTTTTGTCTTTCCTTCCTCCTCTTTCCTTCCTTCTTCCCTTCCATCCATCCTTCTCTTTCCCCCTCCCTGCCTCCCTTCCTTCTCTTCATCCTTCCCTCCCTTCCATCCTTCCCTTCCACGCTTCCACCCATCCCTCCCTTTTGTCTTTCCTTCCCTCACTCCCTCTTTCTCCTTCCATCCCTTCCCTTCCTTCCTTTTGTCCTTCCTTCCTTTTGTCTTTCTTTCCTTCTCTCTTTTCTTCCTCCTTCCCTTCCTTCCTTCCTTCCCTCTATCCTTCCTTCCTTCCTTCCTTCAGTGAATCCTCCTTGCAGGGAGTGCTATCATGCAGCCCGCCAAGTTAGAAAATTTGCCTTTGCCTGATCTAGAAAATAGGGGACCAACCACAGCATCTTGATGAAACAAAATGAAAAAATACATTAGCCTTTGAAATAGAAATCAGATATATACTGCCTTGATATTTTCTAAAGGCGAAGAGAGATTTTAATAAGATGAGTAAATCCTTTTCAAAGACTCTTCAGAAGAGAAAAAGTTGAAAAATTATATATAGCATTAGTTGCGTTGGATTAAAAAAGCCTTATTGCTTTTCATGAGAATAGAGGACTATGTTCTCTATTCTCATTCTCTATTCTGAGAATTCTCTATTCTCAGATGTTCAAGCTGGGTTTAGAAAAGGCAGAGGAACGAGAGACCAGATTGCCAATATCCGCTGGAGAATGGAGAAAGGCAGGGAGTTTCAGAAAAACATCTATTTCTGTTTTATTGACTATTCTAAAGCCTTTGACTGTGTGGATCATAATCAATTGTGGCAAGTTCTTGGTGGGATGGGCATCCCAAGCCCCCTTCCCTCTCTCCTGAGGAATCTGTACAAGGACCAAGGAGCAACAGTCAGAACTGACCACGGAACAACAGACTGGTTCAAGATTGGGAAAGGCGTATGGCAGGGTTGTCTACTCTCACCCAACTTATTCAAACTGTATGCAGAACACATCATGGGATGTGCGAGGCTTGACAAATCCAAGGCTGGGGTGAAAATTGCTGGAAGAAACATTAACAACCTCAGATATGCAGATGACACCACTCTGATGGCCGAAAGCGAGGAGGAGCTGAGGAGCCTTCTAATCAAGGTGAAAGAAGAAAGCGCAAAAGCCGGGTTGCAGCTAAACATAAAAAAAAACCAAGATTGTGGCAACAAGAATGATTGACAACTGGAAAATAGAGGGAGAAACTGTGGAGGCCGTGACAGACTTTGTATTTCTAGGTGCAAAGATTACTGCAGATGCAGACTGTGGCCAGGAAATCAGAAGACGCTTCCTTCTTGGGAGGAGAGCAATGTCCAGTCTCAATAAAATAGTAAAGAGCAGAGACATCAGACTGGCAACAAAGATCCATTGCCTAGTCAAAGCCATGGTCTTCCCTGTAGTAACCTATGGATGTGAGAGCTGGACCTTCGGGAAGGCTGAGCGAAGGAAGAGAGATGCTTTTGAGCTGTGGTGTTGGAGGAAAGTTCTGAGAGTGCCTTGGTCTGCGAGAAGATCCAACCAGTCCATCCTCCAGGAAATAAAGCCCGACTGCTCACTGGAGGGAAAGATACTAGAGACAAAGTTGAAGTCCTTTGGCCACATCATGAGGAGACAGCAGAGCCTAGAGAAGGGAATGATGCTGGGGAAAGTGGACTGACCTTGAGGGAGCTGGGGGTGGTAACGGCCGACAGGGAGCTCTGGCGTAGGCTGGTCCATGAGGTCACGAAGAGTCGGAGACGACTGAACGAATGAACAACAACAAGAGGACTATGAATTAAAATATATATATTCATGAAGAAAACACAGTGACTGACTTGTTTGAAGGGGAAGGAATGATAAAAAATATGCATTAAGAAAGGATTGTTAGTCGTAGACGTATTCATACATTTCTAAGCACAAATAACAGTGACTGATCAATAGGACCCGTGTTCTGCCATCCTATTCAGAGGGACGTCTGACATCTAGAGCAATGTTAAAATAGTAACAGATAAAAAAAGGCTTAATATTCTCCTTCTAATTTCAGAGGAAGCATTGCGCTGTCCTTGCAAAGAAGGACAAAGTGCAAATGTAGTTCAGATTATGTAGTTCAATTTTATACCTCCCTCATGCGTCTCATAAGAGGGTGTCCTTCCTAAAACCTTCATCTGAAGGACACAGCGCTCTCTGTATTGATGAAGAACCCTATTCTTTGCAATGCATGGAACGACTCTGGAGCTGAATGGCATATTCAAACCCCTCTGACCAAATGCCTCTTTTATAGCCATCGAAATCAGCAGCTTGTGGCTAATCGCTTCCAGTTCAACCGCACTGTGTAAAAATTCTCACAACCTCTGAGAATGCTTGCCATAGATGCAGGCAAAACGTCAGGAGAGAATGCTTCTAGAACATGGCCATATAGCCCGAAAAACCTACAAAAACCCAGTGATTCCAGCCATGAAAGCCTTTGACAATACATTGTGCAAATTACCAGATAACTGTAATCTGGAATCTCAATACTGAGAAAACTTCTAGAAGCATTCTCTCCTGACATTTCGCCTGCATTTATGGCAAGCATCTTCCGAGGTTGTGAGACCTCACAACCTCTGAGGATGCTTGCCATAGATGCAGGCAAAACATCAGGAGAGAATGCTTCTAGAACATGGCCATATTCAAACCTACAAAAACCCAGTGATTCCAGCCATGAAATCCTTTGACGATACATTGTGCAAATTACCAGATAACTGTAATCTGGAATCTCAATACTGAGAAAACTTCTAGAAGCATTCTATCCTGACATTTCGCCTGCATTTATGGCAAGCATCTTCAGAGGTTGTGAGACCTCACAACCTCTGAGGATGCTTGCCATAGATGCAGGCAAAACATCAGGAGAGAATGCTTCTAGAACAGTGTTTCTCAACCTGGGGGTCGGGACCCCTTGGGGGGTCACGATGGGGTGTCAGAGGGGTCACCAAAGACCATCAGAAAAGGCAGTATTTTCTGTTGGTCATGGGGGTTCTGTGTGGGGAGTTTGGCCCAATTCTATCGTTGGTGGGGTACAGAATGCTCTTTGATTGTAGATGAACTATAAATCCCAGCAACTACAGCTCCCAAATGACAAAGTCTATTTCCCCCTAACTCCACCAGTATCCACATTTGAGCATATTGAGTATTCATGTCAAGTTTGGCCCAGATCTTTTATTGTTTGAGTCCACAATGCTCTCTGGATGCAGGTGAACTACAACTCCAAAACTCAAGGCCAATGCCCACCAAACCCTTCTAGTGTTTTCTGTTGGTCATATGAGTTCTGTGTGCCAAGTTTGGTTCAATTCCATTGTCGGTGGAGTTCAGAATGCTCTTTGATTGTAGGTGAACTATAAATCCCAGCAACTACAACTCCCAAATGACAACATCAATTCCCCCCCAACCCCACCAGTATTCCAATTTGAGTGTTTGGGTAATGGTGCCACATTTGGTCCAGTGAATGAGAATTCATCCTCATTACATTACGATTCATAACAGGAGCAAAATGACATTTATGAAGTAGGAAGGAAAATAATTTTATGGTTGGGGGTCACCTCAATATGCAGAATTGTGTTAAGGGGTCACAGCATGAGGAAGGTCGAGAACCACTGTTCTAGAACATGGCCATATAGCCCGAAAAACCTACAACAACCCAGTGATTCCAGCCATGAAATCCTTTGACAATACATTGTGCAAATTACCAGATAATTGTAATCTGGAATCTCAATACTGAGAAAACTTCTAGAAGCATTCTCTCCTGACATTTCGCCTGCATGTATGGCAAGCATCTTCAGAGGTTGTGAGACCTCACAACCTCTGAGGATGCTTGCCATAGATGCAGGCAAAACATCAGGAGAGAATGCTTCTAGAACATGGCCATATTCAAACCTACAAAAACCCAGTGATTCCAGCCATGAAATCCTTTGACAATACATTGTGCAAATTACCAAATAATTGTAATCTGGAATCTCAATACTGAGAAAACGTCTAGAAGCATTCTCTCCTGACATTTCGCCTGCATCTATGGCAAGCATCCTCAGAGGTTGTGAGACCTTGTGCAAATTACCAGATAATTGTAATCTGGAATCTCAATACTGAGAAAACGTCTAGAAGCATTCTCTCCTGACATTTCGCCTGCATCTATGACAAGCATCCTCAGAGGTTGTGAGACCTTGTGCAAATTACCAGATAATTGTAATCTGGAATCTCAATACTGAGAAAACGTCTAGAAGCATTCTCTCCTGACATTTCGCCTGCATCTATGACAAGCATCCTCAGAGATTGTGAGACCTTGTGCAAATCACCAGATAATTGTAATCTGGAATCTCAATACTGAGAAAACGTCTAGAAGCATTCTCTCCTGACATTTCGCCTGCATCTATGGCAAGCATCCTCAGAGGTTGTGAGACCTTGTGCAAATTACCAGATAATTGTAATCTGGAATCTCAATACTGAGAAAACGTCTAGAAGCATTCTCTCCTGACATTTCGCCTGCATCTATGGCAAGCATCCTCAGAGGTTGTGAGACCTTGTGCAAATTACCAGATAATTGTAATCTGGAATCTCAATACTGAGAAAACGTCTAGAAGCATTCTCTCCTGACATTTCGCCTGCATCTATGACAAGCATCCTCAGAGGTTGTGAGACCTTGTGCAAATTACCAGATAATTGTAATCTGGAATCTCAATACTGAGAAAACGTCTAGAAGCATTCTCTCCTGACATTTCGCCTGCATCTATGGCAAGCATCCTCAGAGATTGTGAGACCTTGTGCAAATCACCAGATAATTGTAATCTGGAATCTCAATACTGAGAAAACTTCAGTCATATAAAAAAAATATTCAGAAACACACAGCATTAGTGTTAGAAACAGAAATATTAATTTTACTTTTTTATGGAGAGGACAAAGTACTGATTTTTAAATAAAGGTAGAAAATACAAATTGGTCACTCCGGAGAAAACGTTGCATACAGTGTTTTAAACATGCCTGTACCGTGTATAATATAAATCAGTTTATAAAAGGCAAGTCAGATTCAATTTTGACTCAGCTTCAAATCTAAAAGCTTAGGCTCGAGTGAAAATTTAACAAAACCTCCCCCAAAAAACTACGTGAGGTTCCAGAAAACCCTATTACAACCAGTAAAACTACAGATTGTGTATCTTCACATACAAAAACCTGTTCATTGGGGTTGAGGAATACAAATCTACGAGGGGTATTTTTAAAGTAAGGTCCGTTTTGTTGTAGACACTAGTAGTTGGCGCGCATACCGCAACGAGCACGTGCGTCGTGTACCGGCATGCCTCGGGAACAACTGTGCTCAGTTTCCGCTCTGTAGCTCACCTGTACGGTTCTGTTCTGTGCTTTAAAAATGTTTGAGACTAACAACTCACCCTCCGCATGTGAGGTTCGTTCAGTGATGCGGTTTTTGTCAGCAAGGAACCTGCCTGCTGCAGAAATTCATCTACGGATTTGTGAAGTGTACGGTGATACTGTGATGAGTGAAAGCAAAGTGCGTAAGTGGGTACGACAATTCAAAGATGGCCGTGACAACATCCATGATGAGGACTGCTCAGATTCCTTGCTGACAAAAGCCATATCACATGCGGCGGGTGAATTGATAGTCTTTGTTGTTGTTCTTGTTCATTCGTTCAGTCGTCTCCGACTCTTCGTGACCTCATGGACCAGCCCACGCCAGAGCTCCCTGTCGGCCGTCACCACCCCTAGCTCCTTCAAGGTCAGTCCAGTCACTTCAAGGATGCCATCCATCCATCTTGCCCTAGGTCGGCCCCTCTTCCTTTTGCCTTCCACTTTCCCCAGCATAATTGTCTTCTCTAGGCTTTGCTGTCTCCTTATGATGTGGCCAAAGGACTTCAACTTTGTCTCTAGTATCCTTCCTTCCAGTGAGCAGCCGGGCTTTACTTCCTGGAGGATGGACTGGTTGGATCTTCTCGCAGTCCAAGGCACTCTCAGCATAGTCTTAAACATTTTTAAAGCACAGAACAGAACCGTACAGGTGAGCTATAGAGTGGAAACTGAGCACAGTTGTTCCCGAGCCATGCCGGTACACGACGCATGCGCTCGTTGCGGTATGCGCACGAACTACTAGTGTCTACAACAAAACGGACCTTACTTAAAAAATACCCCTCGTATTTGGAGCATTAAACTCAAACATCAAACTATAAATAGTAATGGGGTGGGAGACCAACCCAAAAAACCCACAAACTTTTTAACGACCCAAAAGTCATTACTGAACGTTGACTAGACTTGTTGTTCTGGCACATCAATCCTGAGGACCCTGACTTTTGACTTATAATGATATTCTTTCAAATACAGCTTCACAGAGGGAGGGATAGGAAGGGCATCTATGCCATCGTACGTGGTACAGTTGCAAATAACCGTCCTGCATATATGTTGGAGAGAGAAGGGGAAAGTCCTGTTTAACGGAGTAGAGAGAAGTGGCTCGAAGAACATACAAGCGCTTGGGTCTTTGTAATGCTCCAGCAACCCGGTAATGTCGGGGGAATGGAAGACGCACGGGTCGTGAGCATCAAAGCTGAAGTTGTGGTTCCACTGCTCAATTCTGGCGTGTAGGGATCGGCTGTAGCGCCTGAAACTAACCGAGAACAAGTAATCTTCCTGAGCAGAGTCCCGTAACAAGAAGGTGCCTTCTGGTTTCCCATCCAGGAGGGCTTCTGCAGCGTATTTATCCATCACCCCCCAGTAGCATGGGTTGTTATTGATCTGAAGGAGGTCTGGAACGAGACAATGGACATAATCAATCTGGGTGTGATACTTGGGCGGCGTTTCCAGCTGTATCAGCTCGTCATCGGTTTCCCATCGCGGCTTATTTCTTTTCCTAGAGCTGGTACAAAGCACCATCATTTCGTCATCGGAGTCCATGTCGCTTTCCTCTCGGTTGCTCTTTAGCTGCCTAAATATGGTAGACTCACCCAGAGGGTCACATCTACAAGAAGCGTTGTCACTAACGTTACAAGCCTGCAAAATGGCCGAGCCGCCTCCATCCGTACTTTCAACATCCCTCAGTTCACCATCCTTCCTTTCCCCTGCCAACGAGTCCAAGCTCAACCAACTTTCAGATCTTTGCTTGACAGGGGCGGTGTGACGTTTGATTAAATGCCAACGAAAGGCTAGTTCGGATCGTGGTGGGAAAGGACATCTGTCCAGCATAAGCTCGCTGATATGTATTTTTCTCTTTGACGGAAGCACCGAAGAATGCCGACTGCCACAGTTCTTTATAGGGAAACACTGCCCCATAGCATCCTGCAGTTTCTGTTTAAGGGAGCGGCCCAGGAATCGGTGGCCGCAGGAACGTTCCAGGTCCAGCTCCGTCGAGGAACAACTGTGTTTCCTTTCTTGGTTCCTCAAACCACAAGAGGATTTCCCTGAGATACTTGCCGTTTCAGCGTCAGAACTGCTCTCGCGCCTTTTCGTCCAGGAAAGTTTCTTTCCGCTCCACACGTATCCATCTTTTCTATCTGCACTTCTGCTCCGGCTCGTTTTAGGTCGAACATCGGTATTTTTAGAACTCTTTTCTTTCTTTTCTGCCATTGTTTTTTGTTGTTGTGACAGACTTCACAAGGGTTCTGAAGCTACTATTTCCAGATCCTTCTGTCCCAGTTTCTGTCACAGAAAGCATCCATCAGGTACTTCTGGAAAAGACCTTTGAAAAAAAGAAAAAAACAGCATTCAGTCAAGTACATGCATGAGAGTCCAAGCATACAGCCCTGATTCCCGTACATGTAAAGCAGTGTTTCTCAACCTGGGGGTCGGGACCCCTGTGTGGGTTGTGAGGGGGTGTCAGAGGGGTCGCCAAAGACCATCAGAAAACATAGTATTTTCTGTTGGTCATGGGGGTTCTGTGTGGAAAGTTTGGTCCAATTCTATCATTGGCAGGGTTCAGAATTCTATTTCATTGTGGGTGAACTATAAATCCCAACAACTACAACTCCCAGATGGCAAGGTCTATTTTCTCCAAACTCTACCAGTGTTCACATTTGGGCATATTGAGTATTTGTGCCAAGTTTGATCCAGATCCATCATTACTTGAGTCCACAATCTGGATATAGGTGAACTACAACTCCAAAAACTCAAGGTCAATGTCCATCAGACCTTCCCAATATTTTCTCTTATGGGAATTCTGTGTGCCATGTTTGATTCAATTCCATCATTGATGTAGTTCAGAAGGCTCTTTGATTTAAGGTGAACTATAAATCCCAGCAACTCCAGCATTACCAAATGACAAAATCAATCACCGCCAACCCCACCAGTATTCAAATTTTGGGCGTATCGGGTATTTGTGCCAAATTTGGTCCAGTGACTGAAAATACATCCTGCATATCAGATATTTACATAACAATTCATAACAGTATCAAAATTACAGTTATGAAGTAGCAACGAAAATAACGTTATCGTTGGGGGTCACCACAACATGAGGACCTGTACTAAGGGGTCACGGCATTAGGAAGGTTGAGAACCACTGATGTAAAGCTTACTCCATCTACTATCCCAGGCGTGGGCAAACTTGAGCTCTCCAGGTGTTTTGGACTTCAACTCCCACAATTCCTAACAGCCTACCAGCTGTTAGGAATTGTGGGAGTTGCAGTCCAAAACACCAAAACACCAAAACACGCCTGGGCTAGCCAACGTGTCCATAGCCCTTCTACAATAAATGCATTGAAAAACAAATAAACAAAACAAATAGGCCAAGAAATAAAAATGTCCCAGAGGGAAAAGACATGGAATAGAAGAATGAAATACTCTGTATGTCAAAACCTAAAAGAAAATGTTTATAAAATCATAGAATCATAGAATCAAAGAGTTGGAAGAGACCTCCTGGGCCATCCAGTCCAACCCCATTCTGCCAAGAAGCAGGAATATTGCATTCAAATCACCCCTGACAGATGGCCATCCAGCCTGTTTAAAAGCTTCCAAAGAAGGAGCCTCCACCACACTCTGGGGCAGAGAGTTCCACTGCTGAATGGCTCTCATAGTCAGGAAGTTCTTCCTCGTGTTCAGATGGAATCTCCTCTCTTGTACTTTGAAGCCATTGTTCCATTGCGTCCTAGTCTCCATGGAAGCCGAAAACAAGCTTGCTCCCTCCTCCCTGTGGCTTCCTCTCACATATTTATACATGGCTATCATATCTCCTCTCAGCCTTCTCTTCTTCAGGCTAAACATGCCCAGCTCCTTAAGCCGCTCTTCATAGGGCTTGTTCTCCAGACCCTTTATCATTTTAGGTGCCCTCCTCTGGACACATTCCAGCTTGTCAATATCTCTCTTGAATTGTGGTGCCCAGAATGGGACACAATATTCCAGGTGTGGTCTAGCCAAAGCGGAATAGAGGGGCAGCATGACTTCCCTAGATCTAGACACTAGGCTCCTATTGATGCAGGCCAAAATCCCATTGACTTTTTTTGCCGCCACATCACATTCCTGGCTCATGTTTAACTTGTTGTCCACGAGGACTCCAAGATCTTTTTCACACGTACTGCTCTCGAGCCAGGCCTCATTGTCCCCCATTCTGTATCTTTGCATTTTGTTTTTTCTGCCTAAGTGGAGTATCTTGCATTTGTCCCTGTTGAACTTCATTGTGTTAGTTTTGGCCCATCTCTCGAATCTGTCAAGATGGTTTTGAATCCTGCTCCTGTCCTCTGGAGTATTGGATATCCCACCCAATTTGGTCCCGTCTGCAAACTTGATGATCCTGCCTTCTAGCCCTTCATCTAAGTCATTAATAAAGATGTTGAACAGGACCGGGCCCAGGGCGGAACCCTGCGGATGGCACTCCACTCGTCACTTCTTTCCAGGATGAAGAAGAGGAAGCATTGGGGAGAATCACCCTCTGGGTTCGTCCATTTAACCAATTACAGATCCACCTCACCATAGTTTTGCCTAGCCCACATTGGACTAGTTTGTTTGCCAGAAGGTCATGGGGGACCTTGTCGAAGGTCTTACTGCAATGCACCTGCAATGGTATCTCTCTCTACAGAGACTAGTTAAGACAGTGGTTCTCAACCTTTCTAATGCCGTGACCTCTAAATACAGTTCCTCGTGTTGTGGTGACCCCTCAACCATAAAATTATTTTCATTGCTACTTTATAACTGTAATTTTGCTACTGTTATGAATCATAATGTAAATATCTGATATGCAGGATGTATTTTCATTGTTACAAATTGAACATAATTAAAGAATAGTGATTAATCACAAAAGCAATATGTTTTGGGGAGTATGGACAATGGATGACGGGATCTGCAGTACCTTCAAACAATTCAGCTATGACTTCCACAGACCACTGAGACCCCCACAAATTACACACCTGAATCAAACTTGCCACAGTGAACCCCCATGACCAACAGAAAATACTGGAGGGGTATGGGAGGAATTCACAGTGATTTAGGGGAGATTTTATTTATTTATTTATTGCAGTTACTTATACCCCGCCCTTCTCACCCCCGAGGGGGGACTCAGGGCGGCTTACAAACAAAGGCACAAATTCGATGCCTGTCAAAATATACAGCATATATAAAACAGTATAAACATTTAGCAGCATTAAAACACATCACTACATAATATAATAAAAACAATTTCATGCACAGTGAAATTCAGAGTTCCGAAATGTCCATTCATTCCAACAATTCCTGCTCATCAATGGGTCCTTATTTTAGCTGCCAGAATGTCCAAAAGCTTGGTCCCAGATCCAGGTCTTCAGTTTTTTTCTGAACGACAGAAGGGAGGTCGCTGATCTGATCTCCCCGGGGAGTGAGTTCCATAGGTGAGGGGCCACCACCGAGAAGGCCCTGCTCCTCGTCCCCGCCAGCCTCGCTTGAGATAGAGGCGGGGTCGAGAGCAGGGCCTCCCCAGATGATCTTAAACTCCGAGGTGGGACGTAGAGGGAGATCCGTTCGGACAAATACACTGGGCCGGAATCGTATAGGGTTTTGTAGGTTAAAACCAGCACTTTGAATTGTGCTCGGAATTGGATCGGCAGCCAGTGGAGCTGATGTAGCAGGGGGGTGGTGTGCTCCCTGTACATCGCTCCAGTGAGCAATCTGGCTGCTTCTCGCTGGACTAATTGTAGTTTCCGAGCAGTCTTCAAAGGCAACCCCACGTAGAGTGCGTTGCAGTAATCCAACCGGGATGTGACAAGAGCGTGGACCACCGTGGCCAGATCTGACTTCCCAAGGTACGGGCGCAGCTGGCGCACAAGTTTTAATTGTGCGAAAGCTCTCCCGGCCACCGCTGTTCACAATGCTCTCTGGATGTAGGAGATGTAATTCTCCTACATCCAGAGAGCATTGTGAACCCAAACAACCATGGATCTCGACCAAATTTGGCACGAATACTCAATGTGCCCAAATTTGAACACTAGTGGGAAAAATAGACCCTGACATTTGAAAGTTGCAGTTGCTTGGAGTTGCAGTTGCTCGGGAGGCACAACTGCGGGGAGCCTTTTGCCTGGCTCGTGGTTCCGCGGAGCCCGGTGGGAGGTGCAAACCAAGCAACACAGGTTTCCCGGCAGGGCCTGGGCCCTGCCAGGGAGTCATTTTGAGGTGTGGGCAGGCCCAAAGGAGGCAGCCTTGCAACCCCTCCAAAATGGCCAAGCGACCCCCCTGGGGGTCATGACTCCCAGGTTGGAACTACTGAGCTAAGATGGATAATTGCTCCAACAAATGTTGGAAATGTGGAAAAGAAAAAAGTACATTTTACCACACGTGGTGGACTTGCAGCGAAGTAAACAACTACTGGAAACAGATCCATGTATATCTCAAAAAAAATGTTAAACACACATTTCAAAATGACACCGCAAATGTACCTTTTGAATATGCCCGACGAAGAATTCGAAAGAAAATTTGGAAAAAAAATGTGTTTTACACAACAGTGGCAGCTTGAATAGAATATGGCAGATAATTGGAAAACCCAAGAGATACTTCCTTTAGAAGAATGAGAAAAATATATTACAGTTATGCTGATAATAGATAAAATGCTTCCTCTTCATCTTGGAAAGAAGTGACAAGTTGAGTGCCGCAGGGTTCTGTCCTGGGCCCGGTCCTGTTCAACATCTTTATTAATGACTTAGATGAAGGGCTAGAAGGCAGGATCATCAAGTTTGCAGATGACACCAAATTGGGAGGGATAGCCAATAGTCCAGAGGACAGGAGCAGGATTCAAAACGATCTTGACAGATTAGAGAGATGAATGGCCAAAACTAACAAAATGAAGTTCAACAGTGACAAATGCAAGGTACTCCACTTTGGCAGAAAAACGAAATGCAAATATACAGAATGGGGGACGCCTGGCTCGAGAGCAGTACGTGTGAAAAAGATCTTGGAGTCCTCGTGGACAGGAAGTTAAACATGAGCCAACAATGTGATGTGGCGGCAAAAAAAGCCAATGGGATTTTGGCCTGCATCAATAGGAGCATAGTGTCTAGATCTAAGGAACTAATGCTACCCCTCTATTCTGCTTTGGTTAGACCATACCTGGAATATTGTGTCCAATTCTGGGCACCACAATTCAAGAGAGATATTGACAAGCTGGAATGTGTCCAGAGGAGGGCGACTAAAATGATCAAGGGTCTGGAGAACAAGCCCTATGAGGAGCGGCTTAGGGAACTGGGCATGTTTAGCTTGAAGAAGAGAAGGCTGAGAGGAGATATGATAGCCATGTATAAATATGTGAGAGGAAGCCACAGGGAGGAGGCGGGAGCAAGCTTGTTTTCTGCTTCCTTGGAGACTAGGACGCGGAGCAATGGCTTCAAACTACAAGAGAGGAGATTCCATCTGAACATTAGGAAGAACTTCCTGACTGTGAGAGCCGTTCAGCAGTGGAACTCTCTGCCCCGTAGTGTGGTGGAGGCTCCTTCTTTGGAAGCTTTTAAGCAGAGGCTGGATGGCCATCTGTCAGGGGTGATTTGAATGCAATATTCCTGCTTCTTGGCAGAATGGGGTTGGACTGGATGACCCATAAGGTCTCTTCCAACTCTTTGATTCTATGATTCTATGATTCTATGAAAATAACTGTATTATTAAGAGGAGAACTATTAGATAACTTTGTTACTGAATGGCAACGAATGATTCAACATTTCAATGTAAAATTAAACTGAAAATGTATATAGAGGATCCTATAAGACTGTAGGCAAGGAGGAAGTTAGGCAAGAGTCTATGAAACCTTTATATGTGTTATTTAAATGGTAAACTATGCCCCCCTTAAAAGAAATATATTATCTGAAACATGATTATGGAACACTAATAGATGGAAAGCATTGCACTGTACACAACAAACACTTGCAAATGTATGTCTATTTGAATAAATAAACAAATAATTTAATTTTTTTTAAAGAAAAATAATGAGGAATGCATCTCCTGAGAATCCAAAACAGAAACAATGTTTCAAGAAGCTGGAAAAGTATATTTGTCTTATTTCAAAATAAATGCAATGTATTTTGCCCTGGTTCATTTTAGGCTTTCCTCAGGAGTTAGTAAAGCAGGCACGATATAACATTAGCGTGACATATTACATCATCATCACCATTCACAAAATAAATACATCAATACAAATTGATGTATATGATAAATAAATAAATTCTGTTTACACAGATATGAACCACCTAGGACATTAAGATTGTCCAGGGAGGCCCTGCTCACTGTCCCCCCACCATCCAATTGTGGTTGGTAGGGACAAGAGACAGGGCCTTCTCTGTGGTGGCCCCTTGGCTATGGAATTCCCTCCCAACTGAAATGAGATCCGCCGCTTTCCTCCTGTCTTTCAGAAAAAGGTGAAATCCTGGCTGTGGGATCAGGCCACTGTGGACTAGACCGACGTGATGGTAGAATAATGGTTTAATGGACCCTGGTGGACCCGAATGGACTGTGAGTAGGACGAAGATTTAATTTTGGCGATTGTTCTAGTATTTACTGTTTTTATGATGTTTTTATAATGTTTTATACTGTTTTTACCAAGATGTATATTTATGCTTTAGTTGTTAGCCGCCCTGAGTCCCTCTGCGGAGGTCGAGATAGGATGGGATATAAATACCTGAAATAAATAAATAAATAAATAATATTGTTGTTCATTCATTCAGTCGCTTCCGACTCATCGTGACCTCATGGACTAGCCCAGGCCAGAGCTCCCTGTCGGCCACCACCACCCCCAGCTCTTTCAAGGTCAAGCCAGTTGCTTCAAGGATGCCATCCATCCATCTTGCCCTTGGTCGGCCCCTCTTCCTTTTTCCTTCCATTTTCCCCAGCAAAATAATATTGCGCAATCATAAAAAGTTATTTTTATTCTTCTATTTGTTGTCAATGACAAAATCTTTCTAAGTTGCACATTGGAATAGCTACTTTCCTCTCCTACATTTTCAAAAAAAGACATTGATAAGCCTTTGGAGCCGCTCATCTTGCAATGCTTCCTGCGCTGTCACACGCTGGGCCTGTGAAAAGGTCTGTGGACAGGACGTGTTCTGTATGCCCAACGGGACGCCGAGGGTGCCTCGGATTAGAGGCCTTTTGGATTTCCCTAAACAAAGTCTTTAGAAACTTGGAAAGTTTAACAAAGTTCTTTATTAGTGCTTAGGCCTTCAATAAATCAAACAAATACTTCAAGGCTTTGAATCAACTGGTGGCTTTCTTAATCTTATCCACAAGAGACAGGCAACTATCTTCATGAACTGTTTCTTCTCTATCAGGGAAATCCTTGACCTCTACCTGGGCAATCTGTCTTAGGCTCTGCTGGGGTGGGCCCCTACACCCGGTCCAAATTGCATTATGGCTGCCGCGAGTGGCCCTTACCAAACAGAGTCCTTTTGTAGATTTCCAAGAGGAAAGAAGGTCTTCAATTCCCAGCGAAGGCTGGCTGTAAAGCTGTGAGACTGGATCCCCCAAGAAAAAGCTGTAGAGCTGTGGGATTAAATTCCCCCCCTCCCCAGCAAAAGCTGTAAAGCTGTGGGACTGGATTCCCCCCAGCAAATGCTATGCTTCTCTGTAGAGCTGTGGGACTGAATCCCCCCCTCCCCCACCAAGCAAAAGCTGTAAAAGACAAAGCTTTCTACAGGTGGAACTGATTCATGTCCTGTACGAAAGGCTTCTCTGTGTGAACTGAACTAGAGGTCCCCCTTTTCCCTCCTAAACCCAGAAAAAGGGGCTAAACTAAAGAACCTAATGATGATTTATGGGTCATTAGCCCTATAATTGCAAAACAAGGGAAGCCACCTTATTGCAAAATGCATGGAACCATGGAATACATGCAAACACTCAAAGAATAAAAAGGAATTTCTCCTGACGTTTCTCCTGCATCTATGGCAACCATCCTCAGAGGTAGTGAGGTCTGTTGGAAATAGGAAAATGGGTTTATATATCTGTGGAATGGCTGGGGTGGGGCAAAGAGCTCTTCTCTGCTGGAGCTAGGTGTGAATGTTTCAGCTGACCACCTTCATTGGCATTTGAAGGCCTGGCTGAGCCTGGGAAATGTTCTGTTGAGAGGTGTTAAGATGTGCCTGGTTGTTTCCTCTCGGCTGTTTTGCTGTAGTAATTTTAGAGTTTTTTAATACTGGTAGCCAGATTTTGTTCATTTTCATGGTCTCCTCCTTTCTGTTGAAATTGTCCACATGCTTGTGGATTTCAATGGCTTCTCTGTGTAGTCTGACATGGTGGTTGTTGGTGTGGTCCAGCATTTCTGTGTTCTCAAATAATATGCTGTGTCCAGGTTGGTTCCTCAGGTGCTCTGCTATGGCTGACTTCTCTGGTTGAAGGAGTCTGCAGTGCCTTTCATGTTCCTTGATGCGTGTCTGGGCGCTGCGTTTGATGGTCCCTATGTAGACTTGTCCACAGCTGCATGGTAAACGTATCAGCCTGCATGTGAACCTGAACCTGATTCTCTGATTGCTGAACCTGAACCTGATTCTCTGATTGTATTTCCTGATGCTACTGAACATGTATTTCTCCCTGATGGTAATGAAAATGTTGATACTGAGGTAAATGGCTTGGAAAGTGAAACTACACATTCTGATGAGAATGTTGCAGAGCCAAGCAGTGATAGCTCTCCAGAGGAGTTAACACCTGGCTTCCTTAGTGAGGATAGAAAAAGTCAGATTTGGAAAAACAGGAGTGAATCGCAGAGTCTGCGAAGGTCAAGCAGATTAAGGGAAAAGGAAACACAGGCTTCAAAGCCTGGAGGTGTGTCACGAAACAGTTTCTTCAGTTTTAAGTGCCTCTCGCCGGGTTGTCTCGTTAGATCAGGTATTGTTTAGATTGAGGCATTACCTTGGCAGATTTCCCGTTTCCTGTGGCCTACATCCCAAGAGGCTTCTAGTGCTCCAAGTACGGTTAGTGGATTGCTAACAGGTTCCAGGTTTTTACAGTGTTGTTTTTGGATATTGATCTAGTTCATGGATATTCTTGACTGCTGAATTTTACTGGTTTGGTGGTCCCTATGTAGACTTGTCCACAGCTGCATGGTATACAGAACATTTCCCAGGCTCAGCCAGGCCTTCAAATGCCAATGAAGGTGGTCAGCTGAAACATTCACACCTAGCTTCAGCAGAGAGCTCTTTGCCCCACCCCAGCCATTCCACAGATATATAAACCCATTATCCTAATTCCAAGAGACCTCACTACCTCTGAGGATGCTTGCCATAGATGCAGGCGAAACGTCAGGAGAAATGCCTCTAGAACATGGCCCTATAGCCCGAAAAAACCTACAAGAACCTAGTGATTCCAGCCATGAAAGCCTTCGACAATACAATAAAAAGGAAGTTGGAGCTCCTGGTACAGCTATACCAGCAGACTTCCAGATAAATGGATCTGTGGGTGATGATGGCTTGAATCACACAAGATGTCACCTTAACCTTAATCCAATTAGTCTTCAAGTGCTTCCATTCTTAGCAGGTTCAGACAAATAACGGCAGTGTTGGATTTCACACTGTTGTGGGAGAGGGGTGCTTCCTCATCACCTTTTTGCTTTGCCTGTCTTTTGGACAAATGCTGCATTCATGCCTCTGAACCATTCACGAGCAAAAAAAAAAAAAAAATCCCCAGATGAGAAACAAAGTAGGTCAAGAAATATAAGATACTCAAAGATTTATGTGATGCTTGTTCAATATTAGTTCACATACGCATGATGTTAAGAGATGCTATTCTGTAGTGACACTTTCAGGTCACTCTCAAGACAGAAATTAATTAAAAATACATAAGTCACAGACTGGGAATCTCTTGTCACTTGCTTTTCAAAATGAATTTTATTTTTCAGGATGTCCCCAAGGCGCTTGAACTATCTAGGCTTTACATATTGAAGAGGATTATATAAAATCCAGTTCCTTGACTGAAAGCTATTTTAAAAGGCCACGATGAGTGGATATGCTTTTTAGGTATGGTAGAAAGAGAGAGAAAAATTGACATTACTAAAATTAAGCCTCCCTCGGGAATTAACTCATGCATGATAATACGCTTTTATGTGCCTCAGACGGTTTGGATTCAGGACGGAGTTTTTGTTCAGGAAGCAAGAAGACAGACAATTGGAAATGTCTCCACATACCTCAAGTATACTGGAACCTTTGAGGCATTTATGGCCGAGCATTTCAGTAATTAAATTATTTTTACGTCAACTTTAAGGAAAGTTGGCTTACAAATAAAAATAAAACACAGCCCCTTTAAACAGAGGCTGGATGGCCATCTGTCAGGGGTGATTTGAATGCAATATTCCTGCTTCTTGGCAGAATGGGGTTGGACTGGATGGCCCATGAGGTCTCTTCCAACTCTTTGATTCTATGATTCTACAACATTAAATCTGAAAAGGATATACTGTCTCAGCACCTCTAAAGTTTATTTATTTATTTGTTTATTTCGGTTACTTCTACCCCTCTCTTCTCAACCCCCGGGGTGGGGTGGGGGGGGACTCAGGGCGGCTTACAAAAAGGCACAATTCGATGCCTACACAAGATAGACATACATACAAAACAGCAATTAAAACAATTATCAAGTTAAAAATAATCAGTACATAACACAATCAGTAAAACTAATCTCATGCTCAGCGTTCAGAGTTCCATAATTCTATTCCGCTTAGTCAAGTCCTGTCCATTGTCAAAGTCCTTTCTTTAGCTGCCAGAATGTCCGAATGCCTGGTCCCAAATCCAAGTTTTCAATTTTTTCCTAAAGGAAAGGAGGGATGTCGCCGATCTAATTTCCCCGGGGAGTGAATTCCACAGGTGAGGGGCCACCACCGAGAAGGCCCTGCTCCTTGTCCCCGCCAATCTCACTTCTGATAGGGGCGGTGTTGAGAGCAGGGCCTCCCCAGAAGATCTTAGACTCCAAGGTGGGACATAGAGGGAGATCTGTTCGGACAGATACACTGGGCCGGAACCGTATAGGGTTTTGTAGGTCAAAACCAGCACTTTGAATTGTGCTCGGAATTGGATCGGCAGCCAGTGGAGCTGACACAACAGGGGGGTGGTATGCTCCCTGTATGACACTCCGGTGAGCAATCTGGCTGCCTCCCGCTGGACTAGTTGGAGTTTCCGAACAGTCTTCAAAGGCAACCCCACGTAGAGTGCGTTGCAGTAGTCTATTCGGGATGTAACAAGAGTGTGGACCACTGTGGCCAGATCCGGCTTCCCAAGGTACGGGCGCAGCCGCCAAGACCTGGGGTTCCAGGCTCAGCGATGAGTCCAGGATCACTCCCAAGCTGCGAACCTGCGTCTTCAGGGGAGTGGAACCCCATCTAAAGCTGGGAAGAGGATGCCGTTGTAACTGTAAACTAATTCAGGTACAATGTTGCAGATCTAGAAGATTAGAACTATGGCTTCAAAGATAGCAATGCTAAGATCAATCAAGGGAAAATTATTAATAAGCTCATATTCTTGCCATGAGGATGACACAGATCATGACTTCTCCTAAAGCAGTGGTTCTCAGCCTTCCTAATGCCACGACCCCTTAATACAGTTCCTCGTGTTGTGGTGACACCCAGCCATAACATTATTTTCGTTGCTACTTCATCACTGTCATTTTGCTAATGTTATGAATCGTAATGTAAATATCTGATATGCAGGATGTATTTCCATTCACTGGACCAAATTTGGCACAAATACCCGATACACCAAAATTGGAATACTGGTAGGGTTGACGGGGCATTGATTTTGTCATTTGGAAGTTGTAGTTGCTGGGATTTATAGTTCACCTACAATCAAAGAGCATTCTGCACTCCACCAATGATGGAACTAAACTAAACTTGGCACACAGAACTCCCATGAGCAACAGAAAATACTGGAAGTGTTTGGTAGGCATTGACCTTGAGTTTGGGGGTTGTAGTTCACCTACATCAAGAGCACTGTTTAATGATGGATCTGGATCAAACTTGGCACGATTACTCAATACGACCAAATGTGAACACTGGTGGAGTTTGGGGGAAATAGACCTTGAGATTTGGGAGTTGTTGTTGTTGGGATTTATAGTTCACCTATAATCAAAGGGTATTCTGAACCCCACCAGTGACCAAATTGGGAGCAAGAGCCAATACTCCAGAAGACAGGAGCAGAATTCAAAATGATCTTAGAGAGATGATTGGCCAAAACTAACAAATGAAGATCAACAGTGACAAATGCAAGATACTCCACTGGAATATTGTGTCCAATTCTGGGCATCACAATTGAAGGGAGATATTGACAAGCTGGAATGTGTCCAGAGAAGGGAGACTAAAACGATCAAGGTCCTCGAGAACAAGCCCTTTGAGGAGCGGTTTAAAGAGCTGGGCATGGTTAGCTTGAAGAAGAGAAGGCTGACAGGTTAGCCATGTATAAATATGTGATCGGAAGTCATAGGGAGGGAGCTTCCTTTCTGCTGCCTTGGAGACTAGGACGCAATGGAACAATGGCTTCAAACTACAAGAAAGGAGATTCCACCTGAACATAAGGAGGAACTTCCTGACTATGAGAGCTTTTCAGCAGTGGAACTCTCTGCCCCAGAGTGTGGTGGAGGCTCCTTCTTTGGAAGCTTTTAAACAGAGGCTGGATGGCTATCTGTCGGAGGTGCTTTGAATGCAAATTTCCTACTTCTTGGCAGAATGGGGTTGGACTGGATGGCCCATGAGGTCTCTTCCAACTCTAGGATTCTAGGATTCTATGAAAGAACTCCTTCACCTGCACAATGACAGATGTGCATCGTAACCAAGCATCCAGTGTAAGAAACTATTTATTACAACTAAAGGCAAACCATCTCCAAAAATGACACATCATTCCCCGCAACAATCTCCAAAACTGTGCTTTTTCCACACTGAAATCTTGTTTTACTACAGGATAATCCTTTTTTATATTTCCATTTTAACGTGCTTTGATATCTAATTAATTTTGTGCCCTGCCATGAAGTTTTGTTAATGAAAAGCAACATATAAATATTTTAAATTATAATCCCAGCCCACATGTACTTGTTTAAAGCCAACCTAAGCTGTTGATTTTCAACATTGTCAGCTTGTGTACGCTGCTAAATGAAAAATGGAACTGGCTGTCATCTGCATTATACTAATGACGGTCCACACCAAAGGAGTTAACCCACTAATTTTTATATCAACACTGAGAATAGAATTAGAATGAAACCGTGGGGGGGGGGGGGGATGTGTGGAAACATCTACATGAAGCCGCTGGAAGAGATCATCCGGAGTTTCGAATTGAGGTGTTATCTCTATGCAGATGATGTCCAAATATGTCACTCCTTCTCACCTGTCACCAAGGAGGCTGTCCAGACCTTGAACCGGTGCTTGGCTGCTGTGTCGGACTGGATGAGAGCTAACAAATTGAAACTGAATCCAGACAAGACAAAGGTCCTACTGGTCAGTCGTAAGGCCGAACAGGGCATAGGGTTACAGCCTGCGTTAGACGGGGTTACACTCCCCCTGAAGACGCAGGTTCGCAGCTTGGGAGTGATCCTGGACTCATCGCTGAGCCTGGAACCCCAGGTCTTGGCGGTGGCCGGGAGAGCTTTTGCACAATTAAAACTTGTGCGCCAGCTGCGCCCGTACCTTGGGAAGCCTGATCTGGTCACGATGGTCCACGCTCTTGTTACATCCTGAATAGATTACTGCAACGCGCTCTACATGGGGTTGCCTTTGAAGACTGTTCGGAAACTTCAATTAGCTCAACGGACGGCGGCTAGATTACTCACTGGAGCGTCATACAGGGAGCACACCACCCGCCTGTTATGTCAGCTCCACTGGCTGTCGATCCAGTTCCGAGCACAATTCAAAGTGCTGGTTTTGACCTACAAAACCCTTTACGGCTCTGGCCCAGCATACCTGTCCGAACGTATCTCCTTCTATGTCCCACCTCGAAGTTTAAGATCTTCCGGGGATGTCCTGCTCTTGGCCCCACCTTTATCACAAGTGAGACTGGTGGGGACGAGGGACAGGGCCTTCTCAGTGGTGGCCCCTCGCCTGTGGAATGCGCTCCCCGGGGAAATTAGGACATCAGCATCCCTCCTCTCCTTCAGGAGGAAGTTAAAAACCTGGATTTGGGACCAGGCCTTCGGGTAAGCTGGCAGATGGACAAAAGACAATGATGACCAGAGTAGGAAAGGACAATTTATTTATTTATTTATTTGGGGTTCTTTTACCCCGCCCTTCTCACCCCGAAGGGGACCCAGGGCGGCTTACACAGTAAGGCACGATTAGATGCCAGCATCACAACAATCATCACAACTTACAGTAAAATTCACAGTTACTAACAGCTTCATGCATTATTCCAGTAAAAATCAATAAAATCAATAAAAACAATACAAACCTAAATTCCTCCCTTACATTGTCAGTGTTTGCTATCTCATAGATCCGCTTTTAATACCATTTCGTCCATCCTGCTGGTCTTTAATTGCCTGGTTGCCCAAAGGCCTGGTCCCATAACCAAGTTTTAACCCTCCTCCTGAAGGAGAGGAGGGATGGTGCTGCTCTGATTTCCCCGGGGAGTGAGTTCCACAGGTGAGGGGCCACCACTGAGAAAGCCCTGCTTCTCGTCCCCACCAGCCTCACTTGTGAGAGTGGTGGGGTCGAGAGCAGGACCTCCCCAGATGATCTCAAGCTCCGAGGTGGGACGTAGCGGGAGATACAATGACAATGCTGGATGGATTATGGATTTATAAATCGGCGAACATTGACCACAAAATGATTTTATTGCTGTTATTGTATTGATTTGATTGTTTTAACTAGTAATAACTGTTGATGTTAAATTGTAAATTGTATATTGTATTTTGTGAATTGTTGGGCATTGAATTGTGCCTTTTGTAAGCTGCCCTGAGTCCCCCCGAGGGAGTTGAGAAGGGCGGGGTAGAAGCACCCCAAATAAATAAATAAATACATAAATAAATAAACCTTATCAGTGTTGACCATAGTTTGGTTGTGGGTTCTCAATTTTGTTTGAATTTACATTAATTTAAATAGCAGGATTACATTAGAAGACATTTTCTTGAACTAAACACTGAAAAACCATTCTTGCATACAGAAAGATAGCATGTCAAAAAGATTTCCACCCTTGCCTTCTGCCACAAATTCTAGTTTTCTAAGAATAGGGATATGTTCTGATTGGGAAGCGTATAAGTGGATAAGCCACCACTGCATTCCAAAAGTACTGTTTTATGCAATGCATAATTAATTCATGGATGTGATAGCAAATAATTCAGAGGACTTTAAAGATGAATGAGGCAGATTCATGGAGAATATTACGCCTATCAAAGGATACGAGCTGTGATTCCAACCAAAGCCTTGCCTTTCTCTCATCTAACCCACCATGCCATCATATTTTTGGCTCCTTCTGTCACAAATCCTCATGGAACTTCCTTTGAAATATCCTCAGTATTTTCAGCTTGCTTGGGATTTGGCAGCAAGATTGTTGACTGGAACCTGCCATAAACAACATACTTTCCTGATGCTCTAACATCTTCGTTTGCTCCTAATGTATTTCTGGGCACAATTCAAACTGAGCAATCCCATAAATGCGTACTGAAATATACGTCCCACCCTTCTCAGTGGCATGCTAACTGTGTACAACTGGTACAGATTGGAGAAACATCAGCCCACCAGAGACCAAGGACTTTGTGTTCCAATCGTAAATTTGTTTTGACCAGACTTAGCAGGTTCTGAGTTCAGCAATGACCACAGGACCACAGATGTACAGGATTGAGTCAAAGCTCTGATTTCAAGACGTTGTTGTTGTTGTTGTTGTTGTTCCAGGTGGCTTACAACAGTTAAAGCAGTGGTTCTCAACCTTCCTAATGCCATGACCCCTTAATACAGTTCCTTATGTTGTGGTGACCCCCAACCATAACATTATTTTCTTTGCTACTTCACACCTGTAATTTTGCTGCTGTTATGAATCATCTTGTAAATATCCGATATGCAGGATGTATTTTCATTCATTTGGAACAAATACTCGATACACCCAAATTTGAATACTGGTGGGGTTGAGGGGAGGATTGATTTTGTCATTTGGGAGTTGTAGTTGCTGGGATTTATAGTTTTCCTACAATATCAAAGGGCATTCTGAACTCCACCAAGGATGGAATTGAACCAAACTTGGGACACAGAGCTCCCGCGACCAACAGAAAATACTAGAAGGGCTTGGTGGGCATTGACCTTGGATTTTGGAGTTGTAGTTCACCTACATCCAGATGCATCTGGAACAAACTTGGCACGAATACTCAACATGCCCAAATGTGGACACTGGTGGGCACATCCCTGTCTTTGGGAAAGACAGACCTTGACATTTTGGAGTTGTAGTTGCTGGGATTTATAGTTCACCTATAATCAAAGAGCATTCTGAACTCCACCAATGACAGAATTGGGCCAAACTTCCCAACTGGAACCCCCACGGCCATCAGAAAATACTGTGTTTTCTAATTGTCTTTGGCGACCCCTCTGACACCCCCTTGCGACCCTTCCAGGGGTCCCAACCCCCAGGTTGAGAAACACTGAGTTAAAGTACCTTGGGAAGTCTGACTTGGCCACGGTAGTCCACGCTCTGGTTACATCCCGTTTAGACTACTGCAACGCTCTCTACATGGGGTTGCCTTTGAAGACAGCTCGGAAGCTCCAACTAGTCCAACGCTCGGCAGCCATGATTTTAACAGGAGCGGAGAGCAGGGAGCATACAACCCCCCTGTTGCGCCAACTCCACTGGCTACCGATCTGCTACCGGGCTGAATTCAAAGTGCTGGTGTTGGCCTTTAAAGCCCTAAACGGTTCCGGCCCAAGCTAACTATCCGACCGCATCTCTGCCTATGAACCCACCAGGACTTTGAGATCTTCCGGGGAGGCCCTGCTCTCGATCCCGCCTGCTTCTCAAGCTCGGCTGGCGAGGACGAGAGATAGGGCCTTCTCGGTGGTGGCTCCTCGACTGTGGAACGCCCTTCCTACGGACATTAGACTAGCACCATCTCTAAAGGTATTCCGCAAAAAAGTGAAGACCTGGCTGTTTGAGCAGGCGTTCGAATAATTAGTGCAATGATTGGTTAATGAACACTGGAATGGAACAATGGATGACGAATCTGGAACATGCTTTTGATGACGAGACGACAGTGAATGGGTATTGTAGTAACTGTTTATTAATTGTGTAATGTGTTAGGTTGTTGGCTGTTTCTATACTGTAGCACTGAATGTTTGCTGTTCGTATTTGTTGTGAACCGCTGTGAGTCGCCTTCGGGCTGAGAACAGCGGGATATAAGTCAGGTAAATAAATAAATAGTTAAACATTCACAGTATATAAAAGTTCAAAGAAATCAAACTATAAAGAATTATAATTAAAACTGTTACAAGACCAAAATGAAATAAAAGTCCAACACATTATACAAGGCCCATTTTTACAAAAATCATTTCTCAAAGGTCTTGTCAGAACAAACGACTTTTCACCTTTCCATGAAAACGTAAGATGCCAGTGTTCTGCTCTGAGAAGGGAGTTCCAGATTCCGGGATCAACCACTAAGAAGGCCTTCTCCCGTGTTGCCATCAAAAGAACTTATAAAAGTGTTGGAACAAAGAATCATAGAATCCTTCTACATGAAGTTGCTTTTCAGGAGGATTTGGGAACTTCAGCCAGTCTGATGAGCTGCAGCCAAATCCTAAGTGCGGTGACTACATCTCCTTTGCTTCAACAGTTCCACTAGCAGTCTCTCCATTTCTGAGTAGAATTCATAGTTCTGATTATTATCTTGAGAACCTGTTTGAGTTTTGACATCCTGGGGAAACATCCCGGAATATTGTGTCCAATTCTGGGCCCCACGATTGAAGGGAGATGTTGACAAGCGGGAATGTGTCCAGAGAAAGAGGGCGACTAAAATGTTCAAGTGTCTGGAGAAGAAGCCCCATGAGGAGCGGCTTAAAGAGCTGGGCATATTTAGCCTGAAGAAGAGAAGGCTGAAAGGAGACATGATGAGGGCCATGCATAAATATGTGAGGGGAAGTCATAGGGAGGAAGGAGCAAGCTTGTTTTCTGCTGCTCTAGAGACTAGGATGCAGAACAGTGGCTTCAAACCACAGGAAAGGAGATTCCACCTGAACATTAGGAAGAGCTTCCTGACTGGGAGAGCTGTTTAGCAGTGGAACTCTCTGCTCTGGAGTGTCATAGTTGCTCCTTTTTTTAAAAAAGTAATTTTTATTGAAGTAAAAAGAAAATCTTTTACATGTAATGTGTGAGAACAATATGATTTATAGAAAGCAGGGGAAAAAGGAAAGAAGAAAAAGAACAAAAATATAGTATAAAAAAACAAACAGATAACAAACAGAAAAAGAAAAAAAGACAAAAACAAAAAACGCAGAATGGTTGACTTCCCTCTCCTCCTGGGTGGTTGGTCTAAATGTTTAGGATGGGAGAAAGTGCATCATAGGGGCAATACTCTAGATGGGGCAAGCAGAAATGGGATAAATGGTCACTCTGCAAAGGCACTATACTCAAGAATAAAGAGAGAGGGCACAGTGGTCTAAAGCCAGCTTTCCATTTGACCTTCAGAGCAATGATTTTACATTAAAGCAGCACATTCTTTCCTCCCTGAGCCCCACTTTCCACCGCTCCCTTATTAATCTGATTGAGATGATAAAGGAACAAAGCTCTCCGTTCTTCTCTCCATCTAATTAATCCATTCCCATTATTATATTTACCCATATTGCTACACAAGACGCTCAGTCTCCCTGCCTTGTTCCCTGAGGGGAAATATACTGATTGTCGAAGGCTTTCATGGCTGGAATCACTGGGTGGTTGTAGGTTTTTCGGGCTATATGGCCATGTTCCAGAAGAAGGAGGAGGAGGAGGAGAAGGAGGAGAAGGAGAAGAAGGAGTAGTAGTAGTAGTAGTAGTAGTTTTCAACTGACCACCTTGATTAGCATTTGATGGCCTGGCAGTTTTTTGGTGTGGCTTATTAGTGCCTGGAGCAATCTTTTGATGAGAGGTGATTAGCTGTCCCTGATTATCAAAGGCTTTCATGGCTGGAATCACTAGGTTCTTGTGGGTTTTTTCGGGCTATAGGGCCATGTTCTATAGGCATTTCTCCTGACGTTTCGCCTGCATCTATGGCCAGCATCCTCAGAGGTAGTGAGGTCTGTTGGAAATAGGACAATGGGTTTATATATCTGTGGAATGGCTGGGGTGGGGCAAGGAGCTCTTCCCTGCTGGAGCTAGGTGTGAATGTTTCAACTGACCACCTTCATTAGCATTTGAAGGCCTGGCTGAGCCTGGGAAAATCTTTTGTTGAGAGGTGTTAAGATGTGCCTGGCTACCAGTATTAAAAAACTCTAAAATTACAACAGCAAAACAACAGAGAGGAAACAATCAGGGACAGCTAATCACCTCTCAACAAAAGATTGCTCCAGGCACTAACAAGCCACACCAAAAAACTACCAGGCCATCAAATGCTAATCAAGGTGGTCAGTTGAAAACTACTTCTCCTTCTTCTCCTTCTCCTTCTCCTTCCACCTCGCAACAAAAGATTGCCCCAGGCACTGCCAGGCCATCAAATGCTAATCAAGGTGGTCAGTTGAAACGGTCACACCCAGCTCCAGATGAGTTCTTTGCCCCACCCTGGTCATTCCACAGATATATAAACCCAATTTTCCTAGTTCCAACAGACCTCACAACCTTTGAGGATGCTTGCCATAGATGCAGGCGAAACGTCAGGAGAGAATGCCTCCAGAACATGGCCATACAGCCCAAAAAAAACCCCTACAACAACCCAAAGTATGTATAGGTTAACAAGATAGTTTTATGACAGAAAAATTATCCTCATGCTTCCAGTACAGTAGAAGCACACTAATCTGAACTAGATTCATCTCAACGCCATACCTTGCTCTCATTTTCATCCAGTCCCACACGCCCACTTCCAACTTTATCTCTCTCTTCACAACCCAATGATATTTTAATTAAATAACCATACGTATATATAGCTTTAGGACCACTAATACCAGCTATACAGATAAAAATGAAAGGCAGCAGAGACATTAAGTCAATTTTCACCCCAAGGGCAATTTTAATGGAGTGAGCCATTCAGTAAGACAAGCTCCGAAATCTGCTTTTTAGCCTTTATTTTTCACAAAACTGAGTACATGTGAGATATAAGCAGAGTACCTCCGCAGAAAGGATCCTCACATCCTCCTTGGCTATCTTATTTGTTCGTAAGCACAATGAAAACATTTTAAAAGCACTGTGCATTTGACAAAACGCTTGAACATGCAGCTTGCTTTTACATACAGACAGTACAGGGTTAGTCAAAATGCATAGGCCAATAAGCCATTCAATTGAATGGCTTATTGGCCTATGCATTTTGACTAACCCTGTACAATGAAGGGTTCCTCTTGGACCATAGGATTCCGCCACAAGGGAAGTCACCAAAGCATGACAAATGCAGTGGAGCAGTTTGATCCATTGTTCCTTCCCACAGGACTGCCTCTTTAGCTGGATACCATTTCGCTGAACTTAGCATGGAAAGCAAGAATACTTCTGTGTATTCATAGAATCATAGAATCATAGAATCAAAGAGTTGGAAGAGACCTCATGGGCCATCCAGTCCAACCCCCTGCCAAGAAGCAGGAATATTGCATTCAGATCACCCCTGACAAATGGCCATCCAGCCTCTGTTTAAAAGCTTCCAAAGAAGGAGCCTCCACCACACTCCGGGGCAGAGAGTTCCATTGCTGAACGGCTCTCACAGTCAGGAAGTTCTTCCTAATGTTCAGATGGAATCTCCTCTCTTGTAGTTTGAAGCCATTGTTCCGCGTCCTAGTCTCCAAGGAAGCAGAAAACAAGCTTGCTCCCTCCCTGTGGCTTCCTCTCACATATTTATACATGGCTATCATATCTCCTCTCAGCCTTCTCTTCTTCAGGCTAAACATGCCCAGTTCCCTAAGCCGCTCCTCATAGGGCTTGTTCTCCAGACCCTTGATCATTTTAGTCGCCCTCCTCTGGACACATTCCAGCTTGTCAATATCTCTCTTGAATTGTGGTGCCCAGAATTGGACACAATATTCCAGGTGTGGTCTAACCAAAGCAGAATAGAGGGGTAGCATTACTTCCTTAGATCTAGGCACTATGCTCCTATTGATGCAGGCCAAAATCCCATTGGCTTTTTTTGCCGCCACGTCACATTGTTGGCTCATGTTTAACTTGTTGTCCATGAGGACTCCAAGATCTTTTTCACACGTACTGCTCTCGAGCCAGGCATTGTCCCCCATTCTGTATCTTTGCATTTCGTTTTTCCTGCCAAAGTGGAGTATCTTGCATTTGTCACTGTTGAACTTCATTTTGTTAGTTTTGGCCCATCTCTCTAATCTGTCAAGATCGTTTTGAATTCTGCTCCTGTCCTCTGGACTATTGGCTCTCCCTCCCAATTTGGTGTCATCTGCAAACTTGATGATCATGCCTTCTAGCCCTTCATCTAAGTCATTAATAAAGACGTTGAACAGGACCGGGCCCAGGACGGAACCCTGCGGCACTCCGCTCGTCACTTCTTTCCAAGATGAAGAGGAAGCATTAGTGAGCACTCTCTGTGTTCGTCCACTTAACCAATTACAGATCCACCTCACCGTAGTTTTGCCTAGCCCACATTGGACTAGTTTCCTTGCCAGAAGGTCATGGGGGACCATATTGTCGAGGGCTTTCATGGCTGGAATCACTGGGTTGTTGTAGGTTTTTTCGGGCTATATAGCCATGTTCTAGAGCAGTGGTTCTCAACCTTCCTAGTGCCACGACCCCTTAATACACTCCCTCATGTTATGGTGACCCCCAACCATGAAATTAGTTTCGTTGCTACTTCATAACTGTAATTTTGCTACTGTTATGAATAGTAATGTAAATATCTGATATGCAGGATATATTTTCATACACTGGACCAAATTTGGCACAAATACCCAATACACCCAAATTTGAATACTGGTTGGATTGGGGGAGGGTATTGATTTTGTCCTGTGGGAGTTGTAGTTGCTGGGGTTTATAGTTCAGCTACAATCAAAGAGCATTCTGAACTCCACCAATGATGGAATTGAATCAAACTTGGCACATAGAACTCCCATGACCAACAGAAAATACTGGAAGGGTTTGGTGGGCATTGACCTTGAGTTTTGGAGTTGTAGTTCACCTACATCCAGAGAGTTCACCTACAATCAAAGTGCGTTCTGAACTCAACTAACAATGGAATTGGCACACAGAGCTTCCATGACCCATAGAAAATACTGCAAGGGTTTGGTGGGCACTGACCTTGAGTTTGGGAGTTGTAGTTTACCTACATCCAGAGAGCACTGTGGACTCAAACAATGATGGATCTGGACCAAACTTGGCACAAATACTCAGTATGTCCAAATGTAAACACTGATGGAGTTTGGGGAAAATAGACCTTGACATTTGGGAGTTGTAGTTGCTGGGATTTATAGTTCACCTACAATCAAACAGCATTCTAAACCCTACCAACGATTAAATTGGGCCAAACTTCCCACACAGAACCTCCATGACCAACAGAAAATACTGTGTTTTCTGGTGGTCTTTGATGACCCCTCTGACACCTCCTCGCGACCCCTCCAGGGGTCCCGGCCCCCAGGTTGAGAAACACTGTTCTAGAGGCATTTTCTCCTGACGTTTCGCCTGCCTCTATGGCAAGCATCCTCAGAAATTGTGAGGTCTGTTGAAATTAGGAAAATGGGTTTATATATCTGTGGAAAGACCAGGGTGGGACAATTGTTTCGCCTGCATCTATGGCATCCTCAAGAAGCTTGTGCGCCAGCTGCGGTCTACCCCCCTGTTTAAGGAGTTCCATTGGCGGCCATTTATTTTCCGGTGTCCCAATTCAAGGTGCAGGTTATCACCTACAAAGCCCTGAACTGTTTGGGACCCGTCTACCTGTGTGACCGTATTTCCTTCTACAAACCTACACAATCCCGTCGATCTTCTGGGGAGGCCCTCCTCTCTCTCCCACCTCTGTCGCAAGCACAACTTGTGGTGATGAGGGAGAGGGCCTTCTCTGTGGTGGCCCCTTGACTCTGGAACTTGTTTCAGGAAGAACCTAAAAACCTTGCTGTTCCTTGCTGTTCCGGTGTGCCTTTGAGGAATGATCAACAATCCCGTACCTTGACCAAATTCAGCACAAAGTTCTCTTTGATGCACTTTATCTAACCCCTTTAGTGAAATTAAACCCAATTTTTGTCCCACCTGAACCTCCCACCAGATACACTAAACTACTTATCTCACCTAGGGTTTTGAAAATTGTATTCTTTGCAATTGGCCCTACCCACTCTGTTCAATTTCTTGCTATTTTATATTATATCCTGTGTTTATCTTGTCTTATTTTTCTTTTGTTATATTTTATTATATTTTATTTTATGTATTATTGTATGTTTGTATTCTTTTTGCTTATTTGTAATTGTTGGACTTGGCCTCATGTTAGCTGCCACAAGTTCCCTTGGAGAGATGGTGGCGGGGTATAAATAAAGTATTATTATTATTATTATTATTATTATTATTATTGGATTTCAATTCCCACAATTTCTAACACCCGGTAGGCTGTTAGGAATTGTGGGAGTTGGAGACCAAAACACCTGGAGGGCTGAAGTTTGCCCATGCCTGATATAGATGCATCCTAACTGACTAATGGTTAAAGACCAGGAAATGACCCATCCCTACATTTCTGTTGAAGGGAGTGTGACCTCTAAGGATATGTCCAATGTAACAACACAGCTGTAGGCTACAAATAAATATCTCAAACTAATGTAATCATACACCCAAACCAAACACTCAGCCACTTGTTCCTTCCCAGCCAAGATAGAATCATAGAATCATAAAATCAAAGAGTTGGAAGAGACCTCATGGGCCATCCAGTCCAAACCCGTGCCAAGAAGCAGGAATATTGCATTCAAATCACCACTGACAGATGGCCATCCAGCCTCTGTTTAAAAGCTTCCAAAGAAGGAGCTTCCACCTCACTCCGGAGAAGAGAGTTCCACTGTTGAACGGCTCTCACAGTCAGGAAGTTCTTCCTCATGTTCAGATGGAATCTCCTTTCTTGTAGTTTGAAGCCATTGTTCCATTGCGTCCTAGTTTCCAAGGAAGCAGAAAACAAGCTTGCTCCCTCCTCCCTGTGACTTCCTCTCACATATTTATACATGGTTATCATATCTCCTCTCAGCCTTCTCTTCTTCAGGCTAAACATGCCCAGCTCCTTAAGCCGCTCCTCATAGGGCTTGTTCTTCAGACCCTTGATCATTTTAGTTGCCCTCCTCTGGACACATTCCAGCTTGTCAATATCTCTCTTCAATTGTGGTGCCCAGAATTGGACACAATATTCCAGATGTGGTCTAACCAAAGCAGAATAGAGCATGGGGAGCATGACTTCCCTAGATCTAGACACTATGCTCCTCTTGATGCAGGCCAAAATCCCATTGGCTTTTTTTGCCGCCACATCACATTGTTGGCTCATGTTTAACTTGTTGTCCACGAGGACTCCAAGATCTTTTTCACACGTCCTGCTCTCAAGCCAGGCATTGTCCCCCATTCTGTATCTTTGCATTTTGTTTTTTCTGCCAAAGTGGAGTCTCTTGCATTTGTCACTGTTGAACTTCATTTTGTTAGTTTTGGCCAATCATCTCTCTAATCCGTCAAAATTGTTTTGACTCCTGCTCCTGTCCTCTGGAGTATTGGCTATCCCTCCCAATTTGGTGTCGTCTGCCAACTTGATGATCCTGCCTTCTAACCCTTCATCTAAGTCGTTAATAAAGATGTTGAACAGGACCGGGCCCAGGGGGGAACCCTGCTGATGGCACTCCGCTCGTCTCTTCTTTCCAGGATGAAGAGGAAGCATTGGTGAGCACCCTCTGGGTTCGTCCATTTAACCAATTACTGAATCACCTCACCGTAGTTTTGCCTAGCCCACAATGGACTAGTTTGTTTGCCAGAAGTTTGTGGGGGACTTTGCCTTACTGAAATCCAGGTATGCTACATCCACGGCATTCCGTGGATGCCCATTCTCTCTCAGATAGTTTAATAAACAGCCATCAGAAAGCCAACTATTAAATACTCTTGATCCGTAGGGTTTTTCAAGGATGCTAACCATATTAATATTGATCGAAAGGTCGCAGGTTCGATTCTGGGGAGCGGCGCGAGCTTCCGCTGTCAGCCCTAGCTCCTGCCAACCTAGCAGTTCGAAAACATGCAAATGTGAGTAGATCAATAAGTACCGCTCCAGCGGGAAGGTAACGGCGCTCCATGCAGTCATGCCGGCCACATGACCTTGGAGGTGTCTACGGACAACGCTGGCTCTTCGGCCTAGAAATGAAGATAAGCACCAACCCCCAGATTCGGACACAACTGGACTTAATGTCAGGGGACTACCTTTACCATTACCTAACCATATTAAAGGTGCCACCTATTACAGAATATGCTCCAATAGATTTCAGAAAACTGGTAAATGGATTTCCCCCCAGTTTGTGCATTTTGTGTCTTTGTGCCAAAACTCCACCCATCCTCTGCTTTAAAAACGGTATGCACAAAATATTATTTAAAATTTGCTTGCATCTTAAAGTAGAACTAAAATACGAATGCCAATGAGCAATTTTATTCTGCAACATACCGTATATACTCGAGTATAAGCCGACCCAAATATAAGCCGAGGCACCTAATTTTAGCACAAAAAACTGGGAAAACGTATTGTCTCGAGTATAAGCCGAGAGTGGGAAATGCAGCTGCTACGGGTAACTCTATATAAATAAAAATGTAATGTTAGTTCGTGCTACCATCAGAACTCAAAAACCACTGGGGGAATTGACACCAAATTTGGACACAAGACACCTAACAGTCCAATTTATGTCCTCCACTCAAAAAAAATGATTTTGTCATTTGGGAATTGTCGTTGCTGGGATTTATCGTTTACTTACAATCAAAGAGCATTCTGAACTCCACCAATGATGGAATTGGACCAAACTTAGCACACAGGGCACCCATGACCAACAGAAAAACTGGAAAGGCTTGGTGGACATTGACCTTGAGTTTGGGAATTATAGTTCACCCACATCCAGAGAGCACTGTGGACTCAAACAATGATGGATCTGGACCAAACTTGGCAAAAATATTCCATATGCCCAAATATGAACACAGATGGAGATTAAGGAAAATAGACCTTGACATTTGGGATTTGTATTTGCTGGGATTTATAGTTCACCTACAATCAAAGAGCATTCTGAACTCCACCAATGATGGAATTGAACCAAACATGGCAACAATAATGAGAGAAAAATAATAAATGTAATAATAATAATAATAATAATAATAAAGTAAAATAATGGAAATGCAATAATAACAGTAATAATAGAGTAAAATAATAAATGCAATAACAATAACAATAATAAAGAGAGTATTAAATGTAATAATAATAATAATAATAATACTGTAAATGTAATAATAATAGAGTAAAATAATACATGAAATAAAAATAATACTAATAACAGAGTAAAATAATAAATAACCTTGACTTGAGTATAAGCTGAAGGGAGATTTTTCAGCCTAAAAAAGGAGGCTGAAAAACTAGGTTTATAGAGTATTGCTATATAGTCAAATATGTATTTTTTTGTGAAGGAAGTGTACAGCAATGAAAAACTAAAAGGACAAAAGAGCTGAATAGCAAAGTGTAATGCTGCATGTTCAGAAATGGAGAGTAAGTAAGCAAGTTATTAATACAACTCAGCAAAACCTACTTCCCAGCTTCAGTAAAGGAGATTTAGGGGTCACTATTCATGAGACTCGATACACAGGCAAGTAAGTTCTGACTGTACTATTCATGCCAGGAAACCCACTTCTACCTCTTTTGATCTGAACTCATAAAGACACAGAGCCAATGAAGTTAAAGTTTTGGACTAGGACAGTGGTTCTCAACCTTCGTAATGCCGTAACCCCTTAATACAGTTCCTCATGTTGTGGTGACACGCAACCATAACATTATTTTCGTTGCTACTTCATAACTGTAATTTTGCTAATCATAGAATCATAGAATCAAAGAGTTGGAAGAGACCTCCTGGGCCATCCAGTCCAACCCCATTCTGCCAAGAAGCAGGAATATTGCATTCAAATCACCCCTGACAGATGGCCATTCAGCCTCTGTTTAAAAGCTTCCAAAGAAGGAGCCTCCACCACACTCCGGGGCAGAGAGTTCCACTGCTGAACGGCTCTCACAGTCAGGAAGTTCTTCCTTGTGTTCAGATGGAATCTCCTCTCTTGTAGTTTGAAGCCATTGTTCCGCGTCCTAGTTTCCAAGGAAGCAGAAAACAAGCTTGCTCCCTCCTCCCTGTGGCTTCCTCTCACATATTTATACATGGCTATCATATCTCCTCTCAGCCTTCTCTTCTCCAGGCTAAACATGCCCAGCTCCTTAAGCCGCTCCTCATAGGGCTTGTTCTCCAGACCCTTGATCATTTTAGTCGCCCTCCTCTGGACACATTCCAGCTTAGAGTCAATATCTCTCTTGAATTGTGGTGCCCAGAATTGGACACAATATTCCAGGTGTGGTCTAACCAAAGCAGAATAGAGCATGGGGAGCATGACTTCCCTAGATCTAGACACTATGTTCCTCTTGATGCAGGCCAAAATCCCATTGGCTTTTTTTGCCGCCACATCACATGGTTGGCTCACGTTTAACTTGTTGTTATGAATCTCAATGTAAATATCTGATATGCAGTATGTATTTCCATTCACTGTACCAAATTTGGCACAAATACCCAATACGCCCAGATTTGAATACTGGCAGGGTTTGGGAAAGGTTGATTTTGTCATTTGGGAGTTGTAGTTGCTGGGATTTATAGTTCACCTACAATCAAAGAACATTCTGAACTCTACCAATGATGGAATTGAACCAAACTTGGCACACAGAACTCCCATGATCAACAGAAAACACTGCAAGGGTTTGGTGGGCATTGACCTTGAGTTTTGGAGTTATAGTTCCCCTACATCTGGAGAGAACTGTGGACTCAAACAATGATGGATCTGGAGCAAACTTGGCACAGATACTAAATATGCCCAAATGTGAACACTGGTGGGGTTTGGGGAAAAAATACCTTGACATTTGGGAGTCGTAGTTGCTGGGATTTATAGTTCACCTACAACCAAAGAGCATTTGGAACAATGTCTAGAATCAGTGGGGTTTCTTTCTCTGGATGTCTTAAAAATAAGCTACCGATTGTTAGGAATTGTGGGAGTCGAAGTCCAAAACACCTGGAGGGCCCAAGTTTGCCCAGGCCTGGTCTAAAGGGAAGGGAGGCAGGCAATATATGTTCATGCAGCTTCCCATTTATTTTGTTCTGATCTCTATAGAAAAAGCTTCCCAGTGCATCTCCTATCTTGCTGCCGTTAAAAATGTCCCAGATCCACTTATGTTACTACATCAGGAGTGGAGACATAGTTATATTGTACATACAGCAAGAGCTGCCAGATGTACAAGCTGGGTTCAGAAAAGGCAGAGGAACAAGAGACCAAATTGCCAATATCCGCTGGATAATGGATAATGGTTCAAGATTGGGAAAGGCGTCCGGCAAGGCTGCATCCTCTCACCCAACCTTTTTAACTTGTATGCAGAACACATCATGCGAGGATGTGTGGGGCTTGAGGAATGCAAATCTGGGGTGAAAATTGCTGGAAGAAACATTAACAACCTCAGATATGCAGATGACACCACTCTGATGGCCGAAAGCGAGGAGGAGTTGAGGAGCCTTCTAATCAAGGTGAAAGAAGAAAGCGCAAAAGCTGGGTTGCAGCTAAACACCAAGATTATGGAAACAAGAATGATTGACAACTGGAAAATAGAGGGAGAAACCGTGGAGGCCGTGACAGACTTTGTATTTCTAGGTGCAAAGATGACTGCAGATGCAGACTGTGGCCAGGAAATCAGGAGACGCTTCCTTCTTGGGAGGAGAGCAATGTCCAGTCTCAATAAAATAGTAAAGAGTAGAGACATCAGACTGGCAACAAAGATCCATTGCCTAGTCAAAGCCATGGTCTTCCCTGTAGTCACCTACGGATGTGAGAGCTGGACCTTAGGGAAGGCTGAGCGAAGGAAGAGAGATGCTTTTGAACTGTGGTGTTGGAGGAAAGTTCTGAGAATGCCTTGGACTGCGAGAAGATCCAACCAGTCCATCCTCCAGGAAATAAGCCCGACTGTTCTTTGGAGGGAAGGAGACTAGAGGCCAAGATGAAGTACTTTGGACACATTATGAGAAGAAAGGAAAGCTTGGAGAAGACAATGATGCTGGGGAAAATGGAAGGAAAAGAGAAGAGGGGTCGACCAAGGGCAAGATGGATGGATGGCAGCCTTGAAGTGACTGGCTTGGCTCTGAAGGAGCTGGGGGATGTGATGGGTGACAGGGAGCTCTGGCGTGGGCTGGACCATGAGGTCACGAAGAGTCAGAAACGACTGAACGAATGAACAACGCACATTGTATTGTCGAAGGCTTTCATGGCCGGGATCACTGGGTTGTTGTAGGTTTTTCCGGGCTATATGGCCATGGTCAAGAGGCATTCTCTCCTGACGTTTCGCCTGCATCTATGGCAAGCATCCTCAGAGGTAGTGAGGCCTCACTACCTCTGAGGATGCTTGCCATAGATGCAGGCGAAACGTCAGGAGAAAAATTGCCTCCAGAACATGGCCATATAGCCCAGAAAAACCTACAACAACCCAACACACATTGTCTTGAGATTCTATCCTAAAGGGCAGGATAGAAGTGCTTTAATAAAATACAATAAATAACTTAGTATTTTTGTAGTTCCAAGGCCCTCCTGGAGGCCATTCAAATAAATAAACAAACACACATTTTTGCCCCCAAATGGTGGCCAGAGGATATGAAAGAAATTTCTCAACATTTTCCCCAGGCCATTTTAAGCATTTTATGCTTCTCCTTCTCTTCCCAACAGGAAGTGACTGAGGAACTGACTTCCAGGCACTTCTGTTTAGAAAAAAAAAAAGGCTTCTCTGACCCAAAAATGGCACAGACGGGACGAAAAAATATTGCAGAATTCCCACCCACTAAAGAGCATTGGATGAAGGAGAAAATCAACTTTTTTTCCAGAGGGTGTGTCTTTCCAAGTCTCATGAAAGAGGCAATAGCTCCTCCCAGACACAAACACTTGCTCAGCTCTGTTTTGTTTGTTTGTTTGTTTGTTTGTTTGCCGTATTTGTATACCACCCTTCTCAGCCCAAAGGCGACTCATTCGATCCATAGATCCACGAGTATTTGATACTGAAATGCCGAAGGCAACGTGGATAAGGCTAGAGATAGACGTGGCATAAAGATGGGCACATTCCCAACTGCTATTTGGCAATTCACCGGGATTGTGGCGCAGCTGGCTGAGTGTCAGCTGCATTAAGATCACTCTGATCAAAAAGTCATGAGTTCGAAGCCAGCCGGGGTTGGAGTGTGTTTCCAACCAATTGTGTGTAGCCTGTTGTTGACCTTTGCAACCCGAAAGACAGTTGCATCTGTCAAGTAGGAAAATTAGGTACCACCTTAAAAAAATGTGGGGAGGTTAAATTAACTGATTTATGAGGCCATAAAGAAGACTCCAGCAAAGCATTCCAGCGGGGAAGCATGCGGGGAATGTGGAAGTGCTTCATCAGCATCGCAGATGGACGAGGAAAGCAACAGCTCCCCTGGCGGCCAGAAAAAGTTAAATAGCCTCTGTGTATGTCTGTCTATGTTTGTATGTCAAAAATTGGCACTGAATGTTTGCCATATATGTGTACACTGTAATCCGCCCTGAGTCCCCTGCGGGGTGAGAATGGCGGAATATAAAAGCTGCAAATAAATAAACAAACAAACAAATAAATAAATTCAAGCTTCAACAAAAACATCTTCAGAAAAGGTTGAAAAAAATAATAATATGAAGACAACATACTGAGAGATGACAGGGAAACCTAAAAGCCTGTGAACATGTCCAAGAGCCCTGCCAAGGTCCTCTGCAAACACCATAATGCCCACCACCCAAGTGAAAGCTTTCATACAGGGACAATTTCATCCTAGATTTTATGTGTTTCCTCCACCACAGACATCCCAGTGTTACTTACACTCTCCATTGGTGTGGAATGTGCATGACCCCACCCACTGCCTCTCTCTTAACCCTTTCCTACTCCTTTCTATGGCACACAGTAAACAGAGGAATGGATCAGTAACTGACTATACTAGAGAGGTTTGGGGTAAATTCACCATGATTTATAGGAGTTGTAGGTACTGGGATGTACAGTTCATCTGCAATCTAGGAGAACTCTGAACTCCACCAACGATGGACCTGGAACTAACTTGGCACACAGAATCCCCATGACCAAGAAAAGATACTGGAGGTCTTTGAAGGGATTTAATAGGAGTTGTAGTTCACCTACATCCAGAGCACACTATGAACCCAAACAATGATGGATCTGGACCAAACTTGGCATGCATACCAGATATGCCCATATTTGAATACTGTTGAGTTTTGAGGGGAATTGGCCCGAACATTTTGGAGTTGTAGGTATTGGGATTTATAGTTCACCTGAAATCCATGAGCACTCTGAACTCCACCAATGATGGAATTTGACCTAACTTGGCACACAGAGCCCCCATGACCAACAAGAAATACTGGAGGTCTTTGGGGAAATTTTATCTTGATTTGAGGGAGTTGTAGTTCAACTACATCCAGAGAACACTGTGAACCCAAGCACTGATGAATGGGGACCAAACTTGGCACACATACCTGATATTCTGATTACTGGAGGGTTTTTTTTTGGGGGGGGGGGGGGATATTTCTTTCTGGGAGTTGTAGTTCTCTCACAACCAGAGAAACTGTGACCTCCACCGATGGTGGACCTGGATCAAACTTGGCACACAGAACCCCCATGACTAGCTCAATCTACTGGAGGGGTTTGAGAAAACTGACTCACCATAGTGGGAGTTGTAGTTTACCCTGCAGAGAGCACACTGAACCCCACCGATGATCCATCCCTAGAGCAAGCTTGCCCAACATAACAAACTTTAAGGACTGATGGAGTTTTTTGGGGTGAGTTGTAGTTCACCCACAACCTTAGGCATTTTGTACAATTTTCAAATAATGCTGGGTACACAAGTTAGTAGTGTAACAAAGTTGCTACACTCCTCAAAATGGAATGATGTACCAACTTATTTTTCCCCCAAAAGCACATCATTATATCTATAAAAATGTAATGTTCGTTTGTGGGAATAACAGAACTCAAAAACCACTGGACGAATTGACACCAAATTTGGACACAAGACACCTAACAACCCAATGTATGTCCTTCACTCAAAAAATTGATTTTGTCAGTTGGGAGTTGTAGTTTCTGGGATTTATAGTTCACCTACAATCAAAGAGCATTCTGAACCCCACCAACGATGGAATTGAACCAAACTTGGCACAGTTCTCCCATGACCAACAGAAAATACTGGAAGTGTTTGGTGGGCAGTGTCCTTTGGTTTTGGAGTTGTAGTTCACCTACATCCAGAGATCACTGTGAACTCAAACAATGATGAATCTGGACCAAACTCTACACGAATACTCAATATGCCCAAATGTGAACACTGGTTGAGTTTGAGGAAAATAGAATCTTGACATTTGGGAGTTGTAGTTGCTGGTATTTATAGTTCACCTACAATCACAGGGCATTCTGAACCCCACCAACAATAGAATTGAGCCAATTCTCCCACACAGAACCCCCATGTGGGTTGCAGCAATGCGTGCCAGGGGACAGCTAGTATCTATATAAATAAAAATGTAATGTTCGTTTGTGGGATTAACATAACTCAAAAACCACTGGACGAATTGACATTAAATTTGGACACAACACTCCTATCAGGCCAACAAGTGACCATCACTCATAAAAACACCGAAAAACACAGTGGAAGAGACTTTAAAAACCAATAAACAAATAAAAAACACATTACAACACATGCACAAAACCACACATATATACACAAACACACATATATGCACATATACACACATATATGCACACACACAAAACACATCTACACAGGCTGGGCTCCAGAATCGCGTGGCAGGGGACAGCTAGTCCTGAAATATATTTTGCCACAGTAAGATACACATCTCATAAATCAACGTGAGTCCTGAAACACTTTCCTATGTACTGTAAACATAATCAAACAAGCCACCCAGAAACATTTTTATCAGCTTGGATATCAACAACAGCCAAAAATATTAACACACAAGAAGGGAGGGGAAAATCCTGGTTCTTTGTGACCTCTCAGGTTTATACTTTTATCATTCTGAACATGTTTCCTGGACTATTTCAAACACACACCGAAGAAGTAAAATAAGACATGCATTTATGTCATTTTTTTTGCTGGTATATCCACTATTTACAAAACTTAAAAGGGTATGCATGTAAGAAAGAGTAACATATGCAGGGAAATTGGAAATGACCGACTGGGAGGAGAAGGAAACCTTATTTTTAACTTTTTAATGGTAGCATAGCTGGACAAAAGTTAAAAATAACATGTCCTGTGCTGGCTTGGGAAAAGGAACAGTAGCTGCAAGACAGAACTGCAAGAAGAAAGGCAACGTGCTAAGGCTGACCTCTCTGTAAATATTATTTTCTACCAACCAGATGTAAACTAAGAGTGGGACCAGCAACGGAGCTAAAAGCTAAAACCTTCTTATTCACATAAGCTTTTCAAGATGGTGTTCCAGATCTAGTCAGGGGGGTCCTGTGGTTTTTAATTTTCAACAGAAAACACTAGAAGGGTTTGGTGGGTTTTGGAGTTGTAGTTCACCTACACCCAGAGAGCACTGTGAACTCAAACAATGAAGGATCTGGACTGAACTTAGCATGAATACTCCACATGCCCAAATATTAACACAGATGGGGTTTGGGGGAAATAGACCTTGACATTTGGGAGTTGTAGTTATTGGGATTTATAGTTCAGCTACAATCAAAGAGAATTCTGAACTCCACCAATGATGGAATTGAACCAAACTTGACACACAGGACTCCTGTGACCAACAGAAAACACTAGAAGGGTTTGGTGGGTTTTGGAGTTGTAGTTCACCTACATCCAGAGAGCACTGTGCACTCTAACAATGAAGGATCTGGACCAAACTTGGCATGAATACTCCACATGTCCAAATATGAACACAGATGGAGTTTGGGGGAAATGGACCTTGACATTTGGGAGTTGTAGTTGCTGGGATTTATAGTTCACCTACAATCAAAGAGAATTCTGAACTCCACCAATGATGGAATTGAACCAAACTTGACACACAGGACTCCTGTGACTAACAGAAAACACTAGAAGAGTTTGGTGGGTTTTGAAGTTGTAGTTCCCCTACATCCAGAGAGCACTGTGGACTCAAGCAATGAAGGATCTGGACCAAACTTGACATGAATACTCCATTTGTCCAAATATGAACACAGATGGAGTTTGGGGGAAATGGACCTTGACATTTGGGAGTTGTAGTTGCTGGGATTTATAGTTCACTTACAATCAAAGAGCATTCTGAACCCCACCAACAATAGGATTGGCCCAATTTTCCCACACAGAACCCCCATGACCAACAGAAAATACTGTGTTTTTGGTGGTCTTTGTCGAGGTAATTTTCAAGGGTAATTTTCAATGGTAAGCAAACAGTATTCCCCCCCCCCCCCCCCAACAATCATTGATATATATTTTCTGTTCGTCATGGGAGTTCTGTGTGCTATATTTGGTTCAATTCCATCATTGGTGGAGTTCAGAATGAGCTTTGATTGTAGGTGAACTATACATCTCAGTAACTACAACTTGCATATGTCAAGGTCTATTTTCCCCCAAGAGCGCCTCAAGAGTGCCCCTGGGCAAAATCAACTATACTGCAAATGCTTACTTTGCGTAATGCGTTGAGCCACCCCTGGCCATCCATATCTATGTATATGGCAGATATAGTATCATAGATTTGAAAGGGACCTCTAAAGAAAGACAATAATATGCTGCATGTTCCAGAGTAGGCAAACTAGACAATCTTCACATCAACACTGACAAAGAAACAACAAGAAATACTGTTGACCCACAAACATAAAGGAATTACATATATTACAAACCAACACACCTTCTCGTTACTTTATTTTCCAGATCACCAGACTTGGCCACAGCAATGCGTGGCATGTGACGGCTAGTATATTATAAGTTTCCTTGTCAATGCTTTATGCTGGAGAAGTGATTCCAAAATTCAACATAACACTCTTTAGAAAAGTTTTGCCATCAGGGATTAAGTTCTACCCCATGATGGTGATTTTGTTTCCACCCCTGAAAGAGCTACAAACAGAGGATATCCTTTCCCCACATTGGAGGAAACACAGTATCCAAGCACAAGCAGAAGTTGAATCTGCATGGACAGAGGATGTGGCAAGGAAATGCCATGAGAAGAAGAGGGCGCAGCCCCCAGCAGCACGCCTACTCACCTGCTGATGAGGAGAAGGGGCCTTTTGGGGGGCAGAGCCAGAAGAAGGGACCCTCTGGGAGGGAGGCATCCCTCGGTGTGACACAGAGAAGAAGGGTCTCAGCGCCAGGCAGGCAGGCGCATCTGCTCCTTGTCAGACACAAAGGCAGCATGGATCAGCTGCACAGCTGGAGGAAGAGGGAAAGAGGGAGGGCCTGGGCTGGGCTGCGGGGGTGGAACGGAAGGGAAGGAAGGGAGGAAGGAAGGGAATGGGAGAAAGGAGGAAGGCATCACCAGCAGAGGAGAAGAAGAAGAAGGGGGGGAGAACAAGGAAGGGAAGGCGAAAGGGATGGGGAGGGCTCAGCAGGCAGGGACGCAAAAAGGAAAGGGATTTGGGTCACTCAAGGGGACCAAGAGCCACACAAAGGGAGGTAGTGAGGGTTCAAGGTCACCAAGAGGAATCAGATGCCATAATCAGAGATCAGAGCCGTAGAGAAAGGGGTTAGACACCAGAAAAAGAGGTCAAGGTAACCAAAAGGGGGGTTATTGGTCACCAAAATGGGTTCAAAGGCCATAGAAAGGGAATTAGGGTCATCAAAGGGGTTGAAGAGCCACAAAGGGGAATCAGATGCCATAATCAGAGATCAGAGCCGTAGAGAAAGGGGTTAGACACTAGAAAAAGAGTACAAGGTAATCAAAAGGGGGATTATTGGCCACCAAAATGGGTTCAAAGGCCATAAAAAGGGAATTGGGGTCACTCAAGGGTACTAGGAGCCACAAAAGGTGGGGTTCCAGATCACAAAGGAGAATTAGATGCCATAATCAGAGACCAGAGCCATAGAGAAAGGGGTTAGACACCAGAAAAAGGTAACCAAAAAGAGGGTTATTGGCCACCAAAATGAGATCAAAGGTCATAGAAAGGGAATTAGGGTCACCAAAGGGGTCGAAGAGCCACAAAGGGGAATCAGATGCGATAACCAGAGATCAAAGCTGTAGAGAAAGGGGTTAGACACCAGAAAAAGAGGTCAAGGTAACCAAAAGAGGGATTATTGGCCACCAAAATGGGATCAAAGGCCATAAAAAGGGAATTAGGGTCACTAAAGGGGTCTAAGAGCCACAAAGGGGAATCAGATGCCATACACAGAGATCAGAGCCATAGAGAAAGGGGTTAGACACCAGAAAAAAAGAGGTCAAGGTAACCAAAAGGGGGATTATTGGCCACCAAAATGGGATCAATGGCCATAAAAAGGGAATTGGGGTCACTCAAGGGGATTAGGAGTCACAAAAGGGGTGTTGTGGGGGTTCAAGATCACAAAGGGCAATCAGATGCCATAATCAGAGATCAGAGCCATAGAGAAAGGGGTTAGACACCAGAAAAAGAGGTCAAGGTAACCAAAAAGGGGATTATTGGCCACCAAAATGGGTTCAAAGGCCATAGAAAGGGAATTAGGGTCACCAAAGGGGTCGAAGAGCCACAAAGGGGAATCAGATGCCACAGTCAGGGAGGTCAGGGGTAACAAAAGGGACCAGGCTACATATAAAGGCGATAAGGCGATTTTTGGCCACCAAAATGGACTCAAAGACCACAAAAGGGGAATTAGGGTCACTAAAGGGGTCTAAGAGCCACAAAAGGACACAAAGGGGAATCAGATGTCACAATCAGGAAGGTTAGGGGCAACAAAAGGGACCAGGCTACATATAAAGGAGATATGGGGATTATTGGCCATTAAAATGGGATCAAAGGGCATAAAAAGGGAACTGGGGTCACTAAAAGAGGTCAAGGTAACTAAAAAGGGGATTATTGGCCATTAAAGGCCATAAAAAGGGAACTGGGGTCACTAAAGGGGACTAGGAGCCGCAAAAGGGTGGTGGTGGGGGTTCAAGATCACAAAGGGCAATCAGATGCCATAATCAGAGATCAGAGCCATAGAGAAAGGGGTTAGACAATGGAAAAAGAGGTCAAGGTAACCAAAAAGGGGATTATTGGCCATCAAAGGCCATAGAAAGGGAATTAGGGTCACTAAAGGGGTCTAAGAGCCACAAAAGGACACAAAGGGGAATCGGATGCCACAATCAGTGGGGTCAGGGGCAACAAAAGGGACCAGGCTACATATAAAGGAGATAAGGCAATAATAGGCCACCAAAATGGGATCAAAGGCCATAAAAAGGGAATTAGGGTCACTCAAGAGGACTAGGAGCCACACAAAGGGAGGTGGTGAGGATTCAAGGTCACCAAGCAGAATCAGATGCCATAATCAGAGATCAGAGCCATAGAGAAAGGGGTTAGACACCATAAAAAGAGGTCAAGGTAACAAAAAGGGGGATTATTAGCCATCAATGGCCATAAAAAGGGAATTGGGGTCACTCAAGGGGATTAGGAGTCACAAAAGGGGGGTTGTGGGGGTTCAAGATCACAAAGGGCAATCAGATGCCATAACCAGAGATCAGAGCCATTGAGAAAGGGGTTAGACAGCAGAAAAAGAGGTCAAGGTAACAAAAATGGGGATTATTAGCCATCAAAGGCCATAGAAAGGAAATTGGGGTCACTAAAGGGGGTCTAAGAGCCACAAAAGGACACAAAGGGGAATCGGATGTCACACTCAGGGGGGTCAGGGGCAACAAAAGGTACTAGGCTACATATAAGGGAGATAAAGGGATTATTGGCCACCAAAATGGGATCAAAGGCCATAAAAGGGGAATTGGGGTCACTCAAGGGGACTAGGAGCCACACAAAGGGAGGTCGCGAGTCACTGAACATCGAGAAGACCAAAGTAATGTTCCAGTAGTCACCAGGCAACCTCTCTCCAATGCCAGAGATACAGCTTAATGGTGTAACATCAGAAAATGTTGACTATTTCTGCTACCTTGGCAGCCACCTCTCCACAAAAGTCAACATTGACACTGAAATACAACACCGCCTGAGCTCTGCGAGTCCAGCATTTTTTCCAAATGAAGCAGAGAGTGTTTGAGGACTGGGACATCCATAGGAAGACCAAGATGCTTGTTTATAAAGTGATTGTCCTCCCAACTCTGCTATATGCCTGCGAAACGTGGACTGTCTACAGATGTCACATGCAAATCCTGGAACGATTCCATCAGCGCTGCCTCCAAAAAATCCAGCAAATTTCCTGGGAAGACAAGCAGACAAATATCAGCGTGCTGGAAGAAGCAAAGACCACCAGCATTGAAGCGATGGTCCTCCGCCATCAACTCCGCTGGACTGGCCACGTTGTCCGGATGCCCGACCACCTTCTCCCAAAGCAGTTGCTCTACTCCGAACTCAAGAACGGAAAAGGGAATGTTGGTGGGCAGGAAAAGAGATTGAAAGATGGGCTCAAAGCCAACTTTCAAAACTCTGGCATAGACACTAAGAACTGGGAAGCCCTGGCCCTTGAGTGCTCCAGATGGAAGTCAGCTGTGACCAGCAGTGCTGCAGAATTTGAAGAGGCACGAATGGAGGGCGAAAGAGAAACGTGCCAGGAGGAAGGCGCATCAAGCCAACCCCGACTGGGACCGCCTTCCACCTGGAAACCAATGTCCTCACTGTGGGAGAAGATGCAGATCGAGAATAGGGCTCCACAGCCACATATGGTCCCACCGCCAGGACACCGATCTTGGAAAACTATCCTTCTTGGACAACGAGGGATCGCCTAAGTAATGGCAGTGTGTTCTCAGGCCCCTTCCACACAGCTGTATTAAATCCACACTGAGCTGGATTATCTGGTAGTGTGGACTCAGATAACCCAGTTCAAATCAGATACTGTGGGATTTTCTGCCTTGATATTCTGGGATCTAGGGCTGTGTGGAAGGAACCTGAGTTATATGGCTGTACAAAAGGGGCCTGGGTTGTGTGGCTGTGTGGGAGGGCCCCAAGGCGAGTTGAGGCCTAGCTGTTTCCCCGCCCTCTTGGCTCCGCCTCCTCTCGTAGTTTCCCGGCCCGCCCCTGGGGCTCCAAGCCCGGCCCTGCCTCTGACGTCAGCGCGGGGCTCCGCCTCGGGCCTACAGCGCGGGAAACCTGGACGGAGCCTGGAGAAGGGGAAGGAGAAGCGAGAGAGGCCTTGCCTTCGTGGGCTGGTGAGAGGCCTGGGCTAGAGTGGAAGGGGAGTGAGGTGGAATGGATGTATTTGTGTGTATGTGTGCCTCTTCCTCCTTCTCCCCCTTCATTTTATTGGGAAAGGGACCCCCCTATATTATTATACTCAGGTGCAGAATTGGGGGGGGGGGGGGGAGGGACCCAGTCCTCTGTGTGCCCAGGGGGGAGTCTCTCATTTGGTATCAGCCATTGGTTGAGGTTCTGGGTTTGAGCCTGCCACTTTTGGACTCTCGCTTGCTGAGGTGCTCCAGCGAGTGTTTCTGTAGATCTTAGAAAACTATATCTTGATTTAAGTCGTTGACGTGCTGGCTGATACCCAAACAGGGGATGAGCTGGAGATGTCTCTGCCTTGGTCCTTTCACTGTTGGCTGCTACTTCCTGGCAAATGTCAGGTGGTGCAATACCAGCTAAGCATTGTAATTTCTCCGGTGGTGTAGGGCGCCGACACCCCGTGATAATGCGGCATGTCTCATTAAGAGCCACATCTACTATTTTAGTGTGGTGAGATGTGTTCCACACTGGGCATGCATACTCAGCAGCAGAGTAGCATAGCGCAAGGGCAGATGTCTTCACTGTGTCTGGTTGTGATCCCCAGGTTGTGCCAGTCAGCTTTCGTATGATATTGTTTCTAGCACCCACTTTTTGTTTGATGTTCAGGCAGTGCTTCTTGTAGGTCAGAGCACGGTCCAGAGTGACTCCCAGGTATTTGGGTGTGTTGCAATGCTCCAGTGGGATTCCTTCCCAGGTAATAATCCTCAGAGCTCGGGATGCTTGTCTGTTCTTGAGATGAAAAGCACACGTCTGTGTTTTAGATGGGTTGGGGATCAGCTGGTTTCCCCTGTAATAGGCAGTGAGAGCACCTAGAGCTTCGGAAAGCTTCTGTTCTACCATCTCAAAGCTCCCTGCTTGAGCAGTGATGGCACGATCATCAGCATAGATGAAACTCTCTGTCCCTTTTGGCAGTGGCTGGTCATTTGTGTAGATGTTAAACACTGCTGGAGCAAGCACGCTCCCCTGAGGTAGGCCGTTCTTCTGTTTCCGCCATCTGCTTCTCTGTCCTGGGGGTGGGTTCATAGGTGGCTGTGAGCCCTATTCTTGCTCTGCATCTTCTTCCGCAGTGAGGGCATTGGTTTCCAGGTGGAAGGCGGTCTTGGACGGGGTTGGCTTGACGCGCTTTCCTCTTGGCACTTTTCTCTCTTTCACCCTCCATTCGTGCATCTTCAAATTCTGCAGCACTGCTGGTCACAGCTGACCTCCAGCTGGAGCGCTCAAGGGCCAGGGCTTCCCAGTTCTCAGTGTCTATGCCAGTTTTTAAGGTTCGCTTTGAGTCCATCTTTAAATCCCCTTTTCTGCTGCTATTACTTAACATTTGTTTTATCAACACTATTTTTTAGATAACAGAAAATGCCATCCTCACAAAAACCAATGCGATACGGTCACACAGAAGGCCACACAGAGGTCTGCTTTGATGACACCGGGAGGTAAGTGAACCCACAATCCTACTCAGGCAAGTAGGTTTTATAACAACAACAAACAACAACAACAAAGATTCTGGCACAAGCCAGTAAAGGTGGTCCCAGTGGTGAGCGGCACACAGTGCAGTGCCTAAAGACTTAAAAACAATTGGCGCTGATAAAATTACCACCTGTCAGCTGCCAAAGGTCACCTTGTTGGGATCTCCATGCATTATTCGCCAATACATCACACAGACCTAGACACTTGGGACGTGTCCGACATGTGATCGAATACAAAAGCCAACATAGTGATCTTGTTTGCTGTGGACTCAACCTGTTGTGTCTCAAATAATAATAATAATAATAATAATAATAATAATAATAATGTTGAATGTATTGTCGAAGGCTTTCATGGCTGGCATCACTAGGTTCTTGTGGGTTTTTTCGGGCTATATGGCCATGTTCTAGAGGCATTTTCTCCTGATGTTTTGCCTGCATCTATGGCAAGCATCCTCAGAGGTAGTGAGGTCTGTTGGAGTTTGGAGTTTATATATCTGTGGAATGACCAGGGTGGGACAAAGGACTCCTGTCTGCTGGAACTAGGTGTGAATGTTTCAACTGACCACCTTCATTAGCATTTGAAGGCCTGGCTGAGTCTGGGGGAATCTTTTGTTGAGAGGTGTTAAGATGTGCCTGGTTGTTTCCTCTCTCCTGTTTTGCTGTTGTAATTTTAGAGATTTTTAATACTGGTAATATGGTAAAATGAACATAATCTGGCTACCAGTATTAAAAAAAACTTTAAATTACAACAGCAAAACAGGAGAGAGGAAACAACCAGGCATATCTTAACACCTCTCAACAAAAGATTCCCCCAGACCCAGCCAGGCCTTCAAATGCTAATGAAGATGGTCAGTTGAAACATTCACACCTAGCTCCAGCAGAGAAGAGCTCTTTGCCCCACCCCAGTCATTCCACAGATATATAAACCCATTTTCCAAACTCCAACAGACCTCACTACCTCTGAGGATGCTTGCCATAGATGCAGGCGAAACGTCAGGAGAAAATGCCTCTAGAACATGGCCATATAGCCCGAAAAAAACCCACAAGAACCTAATAATAATGTTATTTCTTAACTGCCTCGCCTTGTTGCTAGAGGTGGGTTACAGTATAATTAACACACATAAACATTGTAAAAATCCTACAAAATAAACATATTACAATGTATTTCTATAAAATTCATATTAATTCCAAAATAAAATTCTGAAATGGCGAGTGCTTCTGTTCCTATAAAAAAACACTTTCTGCATGAGTTTTATATGTATCTTTTGACTTGTGACTTAATACAAACATGGTAGATGCCATTGATGGTGATGGGCTTCCCACATTGTTTTGTCTCATGTGATGAAAAATACAAGAAATTAGCATAGCTTTCTGTGTATATGCTACAGTTCACACTAGTGCTGTGTTTTTGCAGTCGTACTGCATTTAAATTTGAGTATCTTTACCGTATCATCTAACGACTTAGATGAAGGGTTAGAAGGCATGACCATCAAGTTTGCAGACGACACCAAATTGGGAGGGATAGCCAATAGTCCAGAGGACAGGAGCAGGATTCAAAACGATCTTGACAGATTAGAGAGATGGGCCAAAACTAACAAAATGAAGTTCAACAGGGACAAATGCAAGATACTCCACTTTGGCAGAAAAAATGAAATGCAAAGATACAGAATGGGGGACAATGCCTGGCTCGAGAGCAGGACGTGTGAAAAAGATCTTGGAGTCCTCGTGGACAGCAAGTTAAACATGAGCCAACAATGTCATGTGGCGGCAAAAAAAGCCAATGGGATTTTGGCCTGCATCAATAGGAGCATAGTGTCTAGATCTAGGGAAGTCATGCTACCCCTCTATTCTGCTTTGGTTAGACCACATCTGGAATATTGTGTCCAATTCTGGGCACCACAATTCAAGAGAGATATTGACAAGCTGGAATGTGTCCAGAGGAGGGCGACTAAAATGATCAAGGGTCTGGAGAACAAGCCCTATGAGGAGTGGCTTAGGGAACTGGGCATGTTTAGCCTGAAGAAGAGAAGGCTGAGAGGAGATATGATAACCATGGATAAATATGTGAGAGGAAGCCACAGGGAGGAGGGAGCAAGCTTGTTTTCTGCTTCCCTGGAGACTAGGACGCAGAACAATGGCTTCAAACTACAAGAGAGGAGATTCCATCTGAACATTAGGAAGAACTTCCTGACTGTGAGAGCCGTTCAGCAGTGGAACTCTCTGCCCCGGAGTGTGGTGGAGGTTCCTTCTTTGGAAGCTTTTTAGCAGAGGCTGGATGGCCATTTGTCAGGGGTGGTTTGAATGCAATATTCCTGCTTCTTGGCAGAATGGGGTTGGACTGGATGGCCCATGAGGTCTCTTCCAACTCTTTGATTCTATGATTCTATGATTCTACCGCTGTTCAAATTAGGGATTTCCATAACTGCCCTGAGTATTAATTATGTGGGGAAAGGTAGGATATAAATAAAGTTAATTATAGCCATCACAATATTGAAGGACTAAATTTCCCCATATTAATAAATGTCCCCCCAAGTATTTGTGATCTTACTATTTGTCACTTTCATCCATCTTTCTTGGGCCCCTTTTACACTACCATATAATCCAGATTATTCACATTTGTGGGAAATTTGTGGAAAAGCTTGATTCCACAACCCCTGTTTTAATGAACCCTCTGCAAATAATCTGCTTCTCCTTTATCTAACCTGAGTTTTTAAATCAGCTTTTAGTTAGTTTTTCCTTTTAACTATTACATATAGCCCACCCATTGTCACTGTGATTATGTTTATTGTGATTTTATATCGCTATGCATTTATGTTTTATGTAATTATGATGTTGTTTATTGTTTGCGTTTTCAGTTTTATTCTGTTGTTTGGGCTTGGCCTCATGTAAGCCGCCCCGAGTCCCCATCGGGGAGATGGTGGCAGGGTATAAATAAAGATTATTATTATTATTATTATTATTATTATTATTATTATTATTTGAAACATAACAAGATGAGTCCACAGCAGACGCTCTGCTGGCTGTTGAATTGGATCACATGTTGGACACATCCCAAGTGTCTAGGACTGTGTGATGTATCGGCGAATAATGCGTGCAGATCCCAGTAAGGTGGCCTTTTGCAGCTGGCAGGTGGTAATTTTGTCAGCACCGATTGTGTTTAAGTGCAGGCCAAGGTCTTTAGGCACTGCACCCAGTGTGCTGATCACCACTGGGACCACTTTTATTGGTTTGTGCCAGAGTCTTTGCCGTTGTTGTTGTTGTTGTTGTTGTTGTTATTATTATTATTATTATTATTATTATTATTATTATTATTATTATATGAGCCTACACTGCCATATAATCTAGTTCAAAGCAGATAATCCGGATTTTATATGGCAATGAAAAAGGGGCCTATGTTTTAAAATGTTCTTGCAGATCTCATCAGTGTATTTCCATTACAAGTTTATTTGTTTTGTTACAGTTTTACTGTGTTATGGTTTGTATAATTGTTTTACACTGCATTGTATCCTCATGTGTTTGGTTGTCATTTGTGGAAAGTCGGATATGAATTTATAAATGAGGTGCCACTGGCTTTTGGAAGACTTGAAAGACAAAGTAGTAGAGTTGTTTGTGTAGTTTTTTTTCGTGTCAGGAGTGACTCCTGGTGTGAGAGAATTGGCCGTCTGCAAGGACGTTGCCCAGGGGACGCCAGGATGATTTTTTTGATGTTTTATCATCCCTGTGGGAGGCTTCTCTCATGTCCCCGCATGAAGAGCTGGAGCTGATAGAGGGAGCTCATCCGCCTCTCCCCGGATTCGAACCTGCGACCTGTCGGTCTTCAGTCCTGCCGGCACAGGGGTTTAACCCTCTGCACCACCGGGGGCGTTATAGATACACAGTCATTCCCAAGAAGAGGTAGCATATCTGGTGCAATAATTGAAATCCAAACTACAAAGACAAAATTGTAATGGGATTTATTATGGAAAAATACAGTATGAAGGACTGTATGTCCACCATGTTCCAAAGTGACAGATCTTATACTTCATGACAGTAGTGCGAAAATCCCCTCACCATACCATTAGAAGAATAGATTTAGGTATCTTCAATACATACGGTGCTTCCCTTTGATTTTCAAATGCATTCAAGGTGCAGGTGCTTACCTACAAAGCCCTAAAAGGTTTGGGACCTGCCTACCTGCGTGACCGCATCTCCGTTTATGAACCCACGCGCTCCCTTCGTTTATCTGGAGAGGCTCTGCTCGCGATCCCACCTGCGTCGCAGGCGCATTTGATGGGGATGAGGGACAGGGCCTTCTCTGTGGTTGCCCCCTGACTCTGGAACACCCTCCCCAAAGACATTAGACTAGCACCCACATTGGCAGTCTTTAGGAAGAACTTGAAGACCTGGCTATTCCGATGTGCCTTTCCGGAATAGGATAACCTCCAGCACTATGTCCCAGAAGCACTTTATTAGAGTTTAAGACTCTCTGCACATTGCACTTGCCCAGAAATCCAACATACCACCTGCCACACACAGCACTTTTTAACCTGTACCCATCACTGGCCCGGTCCTGGTTTTTATTGCGTAATGATGTAATGTTTGTTATTGCTTATGTTTTTAATTTGTTTTGAATTGTATTGTTATTGTTTAGCGGTGTTGTGTTGAGTCCTTGGCCTTTGTAAGCCGCATCGAGTCCTCCGGGAGATGCTAGCTGGGTACAAATAAAGTTTAATAATAAAATAATAATAATAATAATAATAATTTAAAAGTTCTGTCTGTGACTTGGAAACAACACATCAACACGTTTCCCATTTCTCTATGTCTTATTTTTGACCTCTGTGATCTACAGATCTTCGACTGATGTCTTCACTTTTGTTACATTTGGATAATTTAATGCTTTGTTAATGTTTATTTTTTGTTAAAGCTTTGTATGTAAGTCAACGATTCTGTAATAATTCCATATATTTGTGTGTGTTGTTGATTTTTTTTAAAAAAATAGTTACATTGTAACCTGTGGTAGTGATGGAGATGTCAGAATTTGGGAAAGCCTAGATGATGATGATCCCAAGTCCATCAACGTGGGAGAAAAGGCCTACTCATTTGCTCTCAAGGTAAAGTGGCTTGTGTTGCATCAGGTTCTGTCAATATGCATTTTCTTCTTATTTATAAAAGTAAAACCATTGAATAGGCTTGTGGATTAAGAAAATGTGATTTTCACGTACAGAGGTATTTGCTGTGTTGGTGTGTAGGTGGAAGTGATTTTGAACAATTACATTTTCAGGATTTGTAGAAAGTTATTTCAGGTTTGAAGACAGTTCCTTCGTGACAACTAAAAATCGTGACCATGCATGAAAGCTTTGTAAACTGAAAGAGCTGAATTTCTCCCCCCCCCCCCATGTCAATCATTTAGTACATTTAGTAGCACACTGCTTTTTTTGATAGAATTACAAGCTGCTTAGATGTATGGAATGCCATGGATGTAGCTTATCTGGATTTCGGGAAGGCCTTCCTTCGACATGGTCCCCCATGACCTTCTGGCAAGGAAACTAGTCCAATGGTGGGGACGAGGGAGAGGGCCTTCTCAGTGGTGGCCCCCCAACTCTGGAACTCACTTCCCAAGGACATCAGACATGCCCCAACTCTGGCAGTCTTTAGGAGGAG